>NW_027287721.1:0-81330 GCF_047511675.1 Marmota flaviventris
ATCTAACCATATCCATTACTCTAAACCTAACCCTACCCCTAATGATAATGCTAGCCCTAATCCAACCCTAACCTTATCCATACTCTAATCTTATCCCTAGACCTAACTCTAAACCTACCCCTCGCCCTAGCCCTAACCCTAGATCAAAACCTAACTCTTATGCTAAACATAACCCTGACACTAATCCTAGTTCTAACCCTAACCCTAGCCCTAACTCAAGACCTATCCCTAACAATAACCCTAGCCCTAACCTTAGCTCTAACCCTATCCATTTTCCTAACCATTACCCTTACCCTAATGATAACCCTAGGCCTAACACAAACCCTATCGCTAAACCTAACCCTATCAATTACTGTAAACCTAACCTGAACCCTAAAAAAATCCTAACATTACCCTAACCATGCCTAATGCTTATTTGAGCCCTAATGCTAAACCCTAACTTCAACCAAACTCTAACCTGATCATGACCCTAATAATTCCCCTAGCTCTAAACCTGACCCTTAGCCCTAGACCAAACCCTTACACTAGTCCTAGCCATAAACCTAATCCTAAAACTGTCCTCTCCTCAATCGTAACACCACACCTGACATTAGCCCTATCCCTAACCCTAACAAATACCCCAGCCCTAATCCTAGCCCTAAACCTAGATTAATCTTAACCCTAGCCCTACCCTAGCTCTAACCCCAATACTAACCCTAGCCCTAATCTTAGCGCTAATTTCACCCTATCTTTAAACCTAAGAATAAATTTAAATTTCTAAGAATAATATAACTCTCACACTAGCCCTATCACAAGTTCTAACCCTATCCCTTAACGTAACCCTAACCCTAGCCCTAAATTTAGTCCTAAACTTTGCCCTATCCATAGCCCAAGAACCAACCTTAGATAATAATCTATCTCTAAATCTAACCCTAACCCAAAGACTAAGCCTAAACCTAACACTAGCCCTAACCCTAACACTAAACCTAAAACTAGCCCTAATCCTAGCCCTAGCTCTATAAAAACAATTGGGCAATAAGCTCTATCCCTAACCCTTAAACTAAACCAAACCCTAACCATACACATACCCCTAAACCTAGCCCTAATTCAAGTTTTAAGCTGAACCCTAAAACTAAACCTGACACTGACTCTGACACTAAAACTAATCCTAGCTCTAAACATCACCCTAATCCTAACACTAACCCTAACACTAAACCTAGCCCTAATCTTAACCCTAAAATTAGCCCTAATCGTAACCCTTGTAGTTACATTAGCCATAATCCTAACCCTATCACTAACTTAACCCAAATCCTAGCCCTAATCCGAGCCCTAACCTGAGCTTTAAACCCTAACCCTAACACTAGCCCTAGCCCTAATCATAACCATGACACTAGCCCTAACCTTATACATTACCATAAAAATAACCCTAACCCTAATAATAACCCTAGGCCTAAACCTAACCCTATCTCTAAACCTATACCTATCCATTTCCCCTAAACCTAACATGAACCCTAATTCTAAGCCTATCCTTACTCAAACCCTTACCCTAATGCTAATTCAACCCATAACTTTAAGCCTTAACCTATTCAAAACTCTAACCTAGACCTTCACCTTAATAATACCCCTAGCCCTAAACTTGACCATAACAATAAACCTAAACTTTACACTAGGCGTACCCATAATCCAAACCCTAAAACTATCTTTAAACATAATTCTAGACTTGAAATTAGCCATACTCCTAATCCTAGCCCTAACTCTAAAACAAACCCTAGCCCTAAACCTAGACTTAATCATAACCCTAATCCTAACCCTTATTCTAAACATCACCCTACCTCTAAAACTAGCATAACATCTTACCCTAAACTAAATCCTAAATCTAATCCTAATTCTATGCTTAAGCTGAACACTAACCATAGACCTAATCCTAGCCTTAATTTAGCTCTATCCTTAACCCTAACCCTAACCTTAGCCCTAAGGATAAAATAATTCTCACACTAGCCCTATCACTAGTTCTAAACCTAGCCCTTACCATAACCCTAACCTAGCCCTACCCCTTGCCCAATCCTTAGTCCTAGACCAAAGCCTAAGCCTAAGCCTCACACTAACACTAAACCTAATCCTAATGCTATTCATAAAACTAGCCCTAACCCTACCACTAGCAGTAAAACAAAAACAAGCAATAGTCCTAACTGTAAATCTAACTTAAACCAAACCTTAACACTACACCTAGACCTAACCATAGCCTTAATTCGAGTCCTAACCCTAACCTTAAAAGTATACCTGACACTGGCTCATATGCTAAACTCACCCTAGCTTGAAACACCATCCTAAACTTGAACCAAAACTTAACAGTGACCCTTGCCTTTATTTGAGTCCTAACCCTAACCCTGACCCTGAGTCATATCCTAAAACTAAACGTAGCTCTATATATCATCCTAAACTTAAACTTAACCCTAAAAGTAAAACTAAACCTCCCTCTAACCCTAACCCTAAAACTAACCCTAATTGTAACCCTAGTTCTTATATTAGTGATTGCCCTAACCCAAGTCCTAACCCTAACACAAAACTAGCCCTAATTCAAACCCTAAATCTAACTTTAACCTTAACCCTACCCTAAATCTAGCCATAACCCTAGCTCTAAACCTATCCCTTACCCTAAGTGAAACCTTAACCCTAATGGTAAACCTAGACCTATCCCTAATCCTTAGGCTAACCAAAATCCTAACTTTATTAATAGTCCTGACCCTAGCCCTCACTCTACCTCTAATCCTATCCCAAACCCTTTCTCTAACCCTGACCCTTATTCTGACCCTAACACAAACCCTAGGTCTAAAACTGACCCTAACCCTAGAGCAAACCTTAACACTGGCCATACCACTAACTTATACCTAAACCTAACCCTAACTCTAGCCCTAAGTCTAACTCTAACTCTCACACTATCCCTATCCCTAGTTCTAAGCCTATCCATTACCATAACCCTAACCCTAGCCCGAACCCTTGCCCTATATTTAGTCATAGCCCTAACCCTATATCTAACCCTACCTTGAAATCTAACCCTAACCATAAGCCTAAGCCAAACACTAAAACTAGCCCTAACCTTAATGCTAATGGTAAAAGTAGCCCTAACCCTAACACAAGCAGTAAAACAAACTGAGCAATAGCCCTAATCATAAGCCTTAATTTCAACCAAACCTTAACACTAAACCTCGACCTAACCATAGCCTTAATTCGAGTCCTAACCATAGCCTTAATTCGAGTCCTAACCCTAACCTTAAATCTAACCCTGGCCCTGACTCATATGCTAATGCTCACCCTAGCTCTAAACACCCTCCTAACCTTAAACTGAAACCTAAATGTAAACATATTCCTAATTCGAGTCCTAACCATAATCCTGATGCTTACTCATATCCTAACACTAAACCTAGCTCCAAATATCATCCTAACCTTAAACCTAACCCTAACACTAGACCTACCCCTAACCCTAACCCTAAAACAAACCCTCATCGTAACCCTAGGTCTCACATTAGCCATTTCCTTATCATTAACCCAAACCCTAACCCCAAACTAGCCCTAATCTTAGCCCTAAACCTAGATTTAAGCCTAACCCAAACTCTAGCCCTAACACTAGCTCTAAGGCTATTGCTCACCCTATGAATAACCCTAACCCTAATGGTAGCCCTAGACCTGTGTGTACTCCTTAGGCTAACCCAAATCCTAACCTTATTAATAGTTCTGATCCTAGCCCTCATTCTATCTCTAATCCTATCTCAAACCTGAACACTAACATTGACCCTTATCCTGACCCTAACACAAACCCTAGTTCTAAATCTGACCCTAACACTAGACTAAAAGCTAGCACTAGCCATGGAACTAAACCTAATCCTAAATCTAGCCTTATATCTTGCTTTAGACCTAAACAAAAACCTAGTCCTAGGCCTAACAATAACCCTTATCCTAACACAAACACTAACCCTACACCTAGACCTAAACCTACTCCTAATTCTGGCTGTAACCCTAACTTGAACTCTAACCCAGACACTGACTCTACCTTTAACAGTAAACCTATTTCTAAACCTGACACTAACTGAAAATCTAAACCTAACACTAGATCTTGGCATAACCCTAACCCTAAAACTATCCCTACTCATAATCCTAACCCTTACGTTACCCACAGCTTTAACCCTAGGCCTAAAACTAACACAAAACATAGAGCTAATCCTAGGCCTTAACCTAGCCCTAAGCATAACCCTAACCCTAACCATAGCCCTAACCCAAAGCTAACCCTCACCTTAGTCCTAACCCTATCTCAAAACCTTACCCTTACTATAAACATAAACCTAGAACTATTCCTGAATGTAACTCTAAACCTAGTCCTAATCCTTACATTAACCCTAGCTCTAACCCTAGCTCTAAACCTACACATTACCCTAACCCTAAACCTAATTGTAACCCTAGCCTTAACCCTAACCATAATCCTAACCCTAAACAGAAAACTAACCCTAGACCTAACCCTAAACTAATACACACTATAGTCCTAACCATAGATCAAACCTTAACCTTTACCATAAACCTAAATATAAACATAGACCTAACCCTATCCCTAAACTTAAATCTAGCCCGGTTCCTAACCCAAAACCTACATCTAACCGTATTTATTACACTAACCCTAACACTAAACTTAATTATTACCATTCCCCTAACCCTAACCCTAATCCTAAACCTACCGTAATCCTATCCCTAAACATAACCCTGAACCTAACCCTTGCTCTAAACCTAATCATAGCTCAGAACCTAACTCTTACACTAAACATAACACTAACTCTAACCCTACGTCTAACCCATACCCTAACACTAACTCAAGACATAATCCTAACCATAAGTCTAGCTATAAACTTAGCTCTAACTGTACACATTACCCTAATCATAACCAATACCCTAATGCTAATTCTAGGCCTAAACCTATCTCAAGATATAATCCTAACCATAACCCTAGACTTAAACTTAACTCTAACTCTATCCATTACCCTAAACATAACCCTTTCCCTAATGCTACCCCTAGGCCTAACCCTAAACCTATCATTAACCCCAACCCTATCAATTACCTTAAACCTAACCTGAACCCCAAATCTAACCCTATCATTACCCTAACTGTAACCCTAATGCTAATTTGAGCCCTAACCCTAAACTCAAACCTAAAAGAAATGCAAACCATGACCCTGACCTTAATAATTCACCTACCTCTAATCTAACCCTTATCCTAAACCTAAACCTTACATTAGACCTAGCCAAAACCTAACCGTAAAACTATCCATAACCATAACCCTAGACCTGACATTAGCCCTAGATATAATCCTAGCCCTAACCTGAACACAAATGCTAGCCCATATTAGCACTAAACATAGCCTTAATCATAACCCTAACCTTAAACCTAGGCCTAACTTAAAACCAATCCTATCCTTAATCTTAGACCTAACTTAGCCCTATCCTTAACCCTAACCCTAACCCTAGCCCGAAAACTAAGTCTAACTCTCTCCCTAGCCCTAAAACTATTTCTAACCCTATCTCTTACTGGAATTCTAAACCTAGTTCTAATCCTAGGCCTAACCCTAGCCATTTCCTTAGCCCTAGTCCTAACCTTGTATCTAAACTTAACTCTAAATCTAACTCTAATGCAAAGCCTAAGTCTAAACCTAACACTAACCCTAACCCTAACCCTAACCCTAGTGCTACTCCTAAAAATAGCCCTAACTCTAGGCCTAGCCCCGATACAAAACAGAGCCATATCCCTAAACCTAACACTTAATCTAAACCAAACCCTAACCCTACACCTAGATCTAATCCTAGCCCTATATCTAATTTTAAGCAGAACCCTAAAACTAGCCCTAACCTTGATTCTGATGCTAACACTAACCCTAGCTTTAAACATCAGCCTAAACATAACCCTAAACATAACACTAGACCTAGCCCTAACCCTAACCCTAACCCTAAAACTAGCCCTAATTGGAACCCTAGTACTTACATTAGCCATAACCCTAACCCTAGCCCTAACTTAACCCCAAACCTAGCCTAATCTGAGCCCTAAACCGAGCTTTAATGCTAACCCTAACCATAACGCTAAACCGAGCACTAAGAATAACTATAAACTTAGCTCTAACCCTAGCTCTAACCCTATTCATTACCCTAACCTTAATCCTAATGCTAATGCTAACCTTAGGACTAAACCTTACCATATCCCTAATCCTAACTCTATCCATTACCCTAAACCTAACTTGAAACCTAGACCTAATTATATCATTACCCTAATCCTAAACCTATGCTAATTCGAGCCTTAAATTTAAACCTTAACCCATCCCAAACACTAACCATGACCCTGCCCCAAATAATACCCTTAGCTCTAAACCTGACCCTAACCCTAAACCTAATCCTTACACTACATCTAACCTAACCCTAAACTATCTTTAACTGTAAAGCTGGACCTGAAATTAGCCCTAGCCCCAATCCTAGCCCTAAACCTAGCCTTAATCCTAATCTGAACCATAACCCGAGGTTTAACTCTAATTCTAACCCTAGCCCTAAACTTACCTATAACCCCATCCATTACCCTAAACCTAACCATAACACTAAACCTAACCATAATCTTAAACATAACCATAAACCTTGCAATAACCGTAGTCCTAACCCTAACGCTAAGCCTAGCACTAACCCTAATTTAGTCCTATCCTAACCCTAAACTTACCCTTAAGACTAATTCTAACCATTGCCCTAGCCCTAGCCCTAGTTCTATCCTTAGCCCTAGCCCAACACTGGATCTAAACCTAACTCTAAATTTAAACATAATTCTAAATTTAACCATAACCATAATCCTAAACCAAACCTAACACTGGCCCTAACAATAATGCTAATCCTAAAACTTGCATTACCCCTAGCCCTAGCCTTAAAACAAAACCAAGCCATATGCCTAACCATAACCCTTAACCTAAACCAAACCGTAAACCTACACCTAGCCCTAACCCTAACTCTAAAAATAACCCTGACCCTGACACTGATCCTAACACTAAGCCTAGCTCTAAACATCTAAATTAACCCTAACACCAGAACTAGCCTTAACCGTAACCCTAAAACTAGCCCTAATCATAACCCTAGTTCATACATTAGTCATTGTCATAATCCTAGCCCTAACCCTAACACAAATCCTACCCCTAATTAAAGTTCTAACACTAGCAGAGACCCTAATCTAAACCCTAACTACCCGTAACCCTAACCCTAACCTGAGCCCTATCCCTAGCTCTAACCTTATCCCTTACCCTAGGACAAACCCTAAACCAAATGCTAACCCTAGTCCTAACCCTAATCCTTAGCCTAACTTAAACACTAACAGTATTACTAGTCCTAACCCTAGCCCTCATTCTAGTTCTAACCCTAACCCTGATCCTTATTCTGAATCTAACAGTAACTCTAGGTCTAAATCAGACCCTAAACCTAAATCAAACCATAACACTAGCCCTACCGGTAAGCCTATTCCTATACCTGACTATAACACTAGATCTAGACCCAAAACTAATCCTAAATATAGCTATAATTCTAGCTCTAGACCTAAACAAAATCCTAGCTCTAGCCCTAACAATAACCCTTAACCTAAACTAAAAACTTACCCTACCCCTAGACCTAACACTAGTCCTAATCTGGCTCTAACCCTAACCCTAATCCTATCCGGGACACTAACCCTGACCCTAACATTAACCTATCTCTAAACCTCTCCCTAACCCCAAACCTAGTCCTAATACTAGACATAGCCATAACCCTAACCCTAATACTAGCCCTAAACATAGCCCTAACCCTATTTTAACCCTAATCTTAACCCTAACAGTAGCCCTAACCCTAACCATAGTCCTCACCCTACCCTAAACCTAACACAAAACCTAGCCATAATCCTAGGCCTAAACTTAGCCCTAAGCATAACACTAACACTAACACTTGCCTTAGACCTAACCCTAGCTCAAAGCCAAACCCTTAACCTAAACATTCCCTAGCCCTATCCAAAACCATAACCCTAACCCTAGCTCTTATCCTAACCTTAATCCTAGCTAAAACTTTAGTTCTAAACCTGTCAATTACCCTAACCCTAACCCTAACCCTAATTATAACCCTATCCCTAACACTAAACCTAACCCTAAACATAAACGTATCCCAAGACCTAACCATAAACCTAAACCTCATCATAGCCCTAACCCTAGCAGAAACATTAAGTCTTACACTAAACCTAATCCTAAGACTAGCCCTAAATCATAACCTAACCCTAACCCTAACCCTAACCCTAAATCTAACATTATCCATTATCCTAAAACTAACCCTAAATGTAATGAAAACTCTAGCCATAACCAAAACCCTAAACCAAACCCTAACCATAAACATATCACTAGACCTGAACGTAAACCTAATCCTTGCCCAAACCATTACCCTAGCTCAAACACTAACCCTTACCCTAACCTAACTATAACCCTAGCCAAAAACCTAACACTTACTGTAAACCAAACCCTAGCTCTATCCTTAAGCCTAACTCTAATTTTAGACTTAATCCAAACCGTAACCTAGCCTTAACCCTAGCTCTAAATCAATTCATTATACTAAACATAACCCTAACTTAATGCTAACCTTAACCCTATTGCTAAACCTAACCCATCCATTACCTTAAACCTTATCTGAAACCTAAACCTAATCCTATCCATCACCCTAACCCTAAGCTTAAACCTAACACTAATTCAAGCCCTAAACCTAAACTTTGACCTAAACCAAATGTTAACTCTGACCCTAACCCTAATAATACCCCTAACTCTAAACCTGACCCTTACCCTAAACATAGCTCTGACACTAGACCTAGCAATAACCTAACCCTAAAACTATCTTTAATCATAATTCTAGTCTTGACATTAGCCCTAGCCTAATTCTAGCACTGAACCTAAAAGAAACCCTATCCCTAAACTTATCCTTAATCCTAACCTAAACACTAACCCTAGCCCTAATCCTAATTCTAACCCTCACCCTAGCCCTAAAGCTAGCTATAACATCACCCATTACCCTAAACTTAATCCTAACCCCAATGCTAATCCTAAATCTAGCCCTACCCCTGGGCCTATCTCTAACACTAACCTTAGCCCTAATCCTAGCCCTATTTTAGCTCTAACCCTAACCCTAACCCTAAGCCTAGTCCTAAATCTATATCTAACTCTCATCCTAGCCATTTCCTTAGTTCTAACCCTATCCCTTACCGTAACACTAACCCTAGCCCTAACCTCAACCCTGGATCTAAATCTAACTCTAAATCTAACCATAAACCTAAGCCTACACCTCACCCTAACACTAGCCCTAACCCTAACACTAATTCAAAATCTAGCCTTAACACTAGCCCTAGCCCTAAAACAAAACCGAGCCATAGCCCGAACACTAATCCTAACCCATAGAAGTCAAGATGAAGTGAAACCTTAAAACACAAACTGTTCCTGACAGCAAATCTTGAACTGAGAAGGCCCAACCTGGGAAACATGGTAATGCTAGGTTAAAAAATGAATCCTGAACGGTATCAAAGAAGTTTGAACAACACTAACTCTAACCCGAATATTAGTTCTAAACCTAGCCCTAACCCTAATCCTAAAACTAAGCCTTTCCTGTTTATAGAGCTTGATCATAAAAGTCCCAAACTTGGGGTGCCTAGTAGGGGAAGGTAACAGATGAATCCTGCCCAATCAAAAATTCTGACCAATAATTAGGGAAGGTGTTTTAGTACATGCCTATTTCCCCTGTTTTCTCCTAAAGTGCTCTTGGATAAATTGTTTTTTTCATGCTTCAGCTTAAGATACTTTCACAAGGAACAAACCAGAGCATGCCCACAGCGAAGTGATTGAGTGTGTGCAGTTTCATGAAGTTAGCACAAACCCTGTTTGATTGCCAGCTCCATTTCCATTCACACCTATAGGCCATAATGTAGTGAAAACTAAAAATTCAAACTGTTCCTGACACTGAACCATTGAAACTTGAAGGCCCAAAACTTGGGAAGCCTACTAAGGTTGGTCAAAGATGAATCCTGTAATGTATCAAAGTAATCTGACCAAAAAAAGTCAGAGCTCTTTCAGTACATGTGTATTTTGCTTGCTCCTAAGGCACTCAGAGATAAAGATGTTTCTTTCTACTTCAGCTTAGGGATACGTCACAGGAAACAAATCAGAGAATGTTCACTGAGAACTGTTTGAGTGTGTGAAGTTTCAAGCACGTAGCACAAACCTTGTTTGATTTCCAGCTTCATTTCCATTCACCCCTATAGGGCAAAAAGAAGAGAAACATGAAAATTGAAACTGTTCCTGAGAGAAAGGAGGCCGAAACATTTGGAGTATAGTCAAAATAGGAAAAAAGCGAAACCTTCCAGTATCATAGAAATTAAAAAAAAAACAACTCTAACCCTAACACCTGGTTTAAACCTAGTCCTAACACTAAGTCTAACCCTAAACCTAATATGTTTAGAGAAACATTGATCATAGAAGTTTCAAAATTGGGGAGTCTAATGGGGCAAGCTTAGATGAATCATGGGCAGTTTCAAAGAAATCTGACAAGAAAAATGGGGGACCTATTTCAGTACATGCATATTTCCCTGTTTTCTCCTAAAGTGTTCTCAGATAAATTTGTATTGCATGCTTCAGCTTATTACTAATTTCATAAGGAACAAACCAGAGAGTGCCCACAGAGAACTGATTGAGTGTGTGAAGTTTCGAGCAGCTAGCACCAACCCTGTTTGATTTCGTGCTCCATTTCTCTTCAACAAAATAGTTCAAAATAAAGTGAAACCTTAAAATACAAACTGTTCCTGACAGCAAACCATTGAAGCAAGAAGGCCCAAACCAGGGAACATTGTGAGCCCAGGTAAAAGATGAATCCTGCCCAGTATCAAAGATATATGAAAAAAAACTGACTGTAACCCTAACACTAGGTTAAACCTAGCCCTTACCCTAACCATAAACCTAACCCTAATCTGTTTAGAGAACCTTTTATCATAGAAGTCCCAAACTAAGGGAGCCTAGTGGGGCAAGTTAACAGATGAATCTTGTGCAGTATCAAAGAAATCTGACCAAATAATTTGGGGAGGTAGTTCAGTACATATATATTTCCCTGTTGTCTCCTACAATACTTTCGGATAAAGATGTTTTTGCATGCTTCAGCTTTGGGAAACGTTCACAAGGAAGAAATCAGAGTGCCCACATAGAACTGATGGAGTATGTGCAGTTTTAAGCAGTGAGCACCAACCCTGTTTGATTTCAAGTTCCATTTATATTTACCCATAAAGGTCAAAATGAAGGAAACCTTAAAATACAAACTGATCTGGACAGGGATAAGGCCCAAACGTGGTGAAAATAGTAAGGCTAGGTAAAAGATGAATTATGCCAAGTATCAAATGAATTTGAACAAAACTCACTCTAACTCTAACACTAGATGTAACCCAATCCTAACCTAATTCTAACCTGTTTAGAGTACTTCCATGATCATAGAAGTCCCAAATTTGGGAGCCTAGTAGTGCAACTTAACAGATGAATATTGTGCAGTATAAAAGAGATTTGATTAAAAATTGGGGGCGGTATTTCAGTACATTCATATTTCCTTGTTTTTTTTCTTAAAATGCTAATTGATAAATTGTTTTTCATGCTTCAGCTTAAGGTACTTTCACAAAGAAAAACGAAACCATTCCCACAGAGAGGTGATTGAGTGTGTGAAGTTTCATGCAGCTAGCACCAACAATGTTTGATTTCTAGCTCCATTGCATTCACACCTATAGGCCATAACGAAGTGAAACATAAAAATTCAAACTGTTCTTGACACTGAACCATTGAACCTGAAGGCCCAAACGTGGGCAGCCTACTAAGGCTAGGTCAAGGATAAATCCTGTACAGTATCAAATTAATCCAACCAAAAAAAAAAAAATTTGAAGCTCAGGACATGGGTATTCTGCTTGCTCCTAAAGCACTCAGAGATAAAGCTGTTACATTCTACTTCATCTTAGGGCTACTTCCATGGCAAACACCATATTATGCTTACTAAAAATTGATGGAGTGTGTGAAGTTTCAAGCAGCTAGCCCAAACCCTGTTCGATTACCAGCTTCATTTACATTCACCCCTATAGGGCAAAAGGAAGAGAAACATGAAAATTGAAACTGTTCCTGAAGGAAAAACCTTTTACGTAGGAGGCCCAAACAGTTGGAGTATAGTCAAAATAGGAAAAAAGATGAATCCTGCACAGTATCATAGAAAACTTTGAAAACAAAACTAACTCTTACTTTAACACTAGGTCTAATGCTAGTCCTACCACTAACCCTAACAGTAACGTTAACCTGTTTAGAATCCCTTTGATCCTAGAAGTCCCACATTGGGGAGCCAAGTTTGGTAGGCTAACAGATGAATCTTTCACAATATCAAAGAAATCTGACCAAATAATTGGGGAGGTAGTTCAGTACATGCATATTTCCCTGTTTCATCCTAAAGTGCTCTCACATAAAGTTACTTTGCATGCTTCAGCTTAGGGCTACTTTAACAAGGAATAAACCATAGAATATCCATAGGAAACTTATTGAGTGTGTGAGGTTTGAAGTAGCTAGCACCAGCCCTGTTGGATTTTCTGCTCCATTTCCATTTACACACATAGGTCAAAATGAAACAAAAACTTAAAACACAAACTGTTCAGGAGAGCAAACCCTTGACCCAAGAGGCCCAAACATAGAGAATATAGTAATGCTAGGTAAAAGTTGAATTATGCCCAGTATCAAAGAATTTTGAAAAAAAAACTAAATCTAACAAAACACTATATTCAAACCTTGCCCTAACCTAATACTAAATCTAACCTAACCTTTTTAGAAAACCATTGATCATAGTAGTCCTCAAATAAAGGACCCCAGTGGGGCAAGCTAACAGATGAATCCTGTACAGTATCAAGGAAATCTGACCAAATAATTGGGGGAGGTATTTCATTAAGTGCATATTTCCTTGTTTTCTCCTAATGTGTTCTTGGATAAATTATTTTTTCATGCTTCAGTTTAAGGTATTTTCACAAAGAACAACCAGAGAGTGCTCACAGAGAGCTGATTGAGTTTGCGAAGTTTCAAGCAGTTAGTAGTAACTCTGTTTGATTTCCAGCTCCATTTTCATTCACGTCTATAGGCCATAATAAAGTGAAACCTAAAAATTACAAATTTTCCTGACAGTGAACTGGCAAACCTTGAAAACCCAAACTTGGTGATTCTACTAAGACTAGGAAAAGGATGAATCCTGTACAATATCAATGTAATCCATGCAAAAAATATTGAAGCTTGCTCCTAAAGTGCTCACAGATAAAGCTTTTCTTTCTAATTCAGCTTTTGGCTACTACCACAAGAAACAAATGAGAGAATGTGCACTGAGAACTGATTGAGTGTGTGAAGTTTCAACCAGCTAGCACAAACCCTGTTTGAGACCAGCTCCATTTCCATTCACCACTATAGGGCAAAATAAAGTGAAACATGAAAATTAAAACTGCTCCTGAGAGCAAACCATTTTACCTAGGAAGCCCAAACATGGGGAGCATAATAAGAATAGGAAAAAGACAAATCCTGCCTAGTATTCAAAACGTTGATAAGAACTAACTCTAACCCTAACACTAGTTCTAAAACTTGCCCTAATTCTAACCATAACACTAAGCCTAACCTGTTAAGAGAACCTTTGATCATAAAAGATTTAAACTTGGGGAGACTAGTGGGCCAAGTTTACAGATGAATCCTGTACAGTATCAAATAATTCTGACCAAATAATTGGGGGAGGTATTTCAGTACATGCATATTGCCCTGTTTTCTCCTAAAGTGCTCTTGGGTAAAGTTGTTTGGCATGCTTCAACTTATGGCAACTTTTAAAGGGACGAAACCAGAGATTGCCCACAGACAACTGATTGAGTATGTGAAGTTTCAATGAGGTAGCACCAACCCTCTGAATTCTAGCTCCATTTACATTTACCCATATAGGTCAAAATGAAGTGAGACATTAAAAACAAACTATTCCCAACAGCTAACCATTGAACCGAGAAGGCCCAAAACTGGGGAACATAGAAGGCTAGATAAAAGATAAATCTTCCCAGTATCAAAGAAATTTGAACAAAACAAACTCTAGCTCTAAATTTAGCCCTAACCCTAACTGTAACACTAACACTTACCTGTTTAGAGAACCATTGATACTAGAAGTGCCAACCTTGGGGAGCCTAGTGGAGCAAGCTAAAAGATGAATACTGCACAGTACCAAAGAAATCTGATCAAATTGATGGGAGACTTATTTCAGTACATACATATTTCTCTGTTTTCTCCTTAAGGGCTCTCAGATACAGTTTCTTTTGCATGCTTCAACTTTGGCCTTCCTTCAAAAGAAAGTAACCAGAGAGTGCCCACTGAGAACTGATTTTGTGAAGTATTAAGCACCTCCTGCCAACCCTGTTTGATTTCCAGCTCAATTTTCATTCATATCAATAAGCCATAATGAAGGGAAACCTTAAAATACAGACTGTTCCTGACAGCGAACCATTGAACTGAGAAGGCCCAAACCTGTGAAGCATAGTAAGGTGAATCCTGCCCAGTATCATAGAAATTTTAAGAAAACTTGTGCCACATGGGTGCTCTCAGCTCAAATGGAAGGCTCGGGCGTGCAGTTTCTCAGGGTGCTGACAACAGTGTCAGCCACATGGGTGCTCTCTGTGCAGATGGAAGGAAGCACAGAAAACAGGCTTAGTTTGAGAGTCAACAGACGGAGCTTTGGACACAGCACAAGGTCACTCCAGAACCACCTACCTCACAAAACACCATACATGGGTAATAGATGGAATCCATCTTGCAAGTCCTTACTCGTTATCTATCAGTGGGCGTGGCTACCAGCTCGATTTTGCAGCTTATCAGGTAACCAATTTCCAATTCCCTACCTCCAGCTGTGATAATTCAAGATTTTTCTCACGAACTTTTGGGGGGTGTAGCTATCAATGTGGAACAGCAACTGTACAGGCACCTGGTTTCCAATTCAGAGACTAAGAGTAGGAAGGCTCCAGGTAGAAGCTCAAGCCCTCTCACCCTGGCTACCTCCACCACCCTGAGCACAGAGACTTAAGCTAGGAATAGACAACTTCACCTACTGCAAGAAATGAAAACAGAGTCCTGAGAGACTTTTTTCTTTCTTAGTTTTCTTGCTCTTCGCATCCATTCTCTTCTACCCATCCCCTCTGGTCCTCACCACCTCAACATATGTGAAACCAAGTACTTTCCATGAAATTGGAATTTAAGAACTGAATCACTAGAATAGTATAATATAGAGGAATTGCAAAAGCCCCGCCTCACCACCTCTTTATTTGCTCTTATTTTCTTTCTCCATCTCTTTCTTTCTTTCCTTGTTATTTTTTCTTTCTCCCTCTATCTCACTTTCAGCCTCCTAACTTTTACTATTTATATATATGGTAATTTTATGAATACAGATAAGGAGTTTGAATTTATAACTTCTTCCATAAATTTCTCCTATCTATTCATTGGAGTTCTCCTCCAAAGTTGCTAAGTTAGATTAATCACATACCCTCATTCCTTTCCCCCGTAACATAGCATCCTACTCCTGACCCTCAGTTCACTATACACCACCAGAAATGGTATGCCTTTTATGAAACTAATGACTATATTCTAAATAATAATTGAAGCCAACATCTGTGGACACAGAGTCTAAATATTTATAATGGTTTGGCTTAGGCTTCGGGTTAGGGTTAGATTTAGAGTTAGGTTTTGATCTATGGTTAGAGCTATGGCTAAGGATAGGGCAAGGGTTAGGACAAGGGTTTGGGTTAGGTTTAGGATTATGGTAAGGGATAGGGTTAGAACTAATGATAGGGCTAGTATGAGAGTTAGAGTTAGTCTTAGCTCTAAGGTTTGGGTTAGGGTTAGGGCTAGGGTTATGGATAGGGCTAAATTGGGGCTAGTGTTAGTGTTAGGTTTAGGTCTTGCATTATGGTTAGAGTTAGTATTACATTTAGGGTAAGGTATTGGGTTATAGCTAGGTTGAGGGCTAGGGCAAGTGTTAGTATTAGGGTTAGGGCTAGGGTTAGGTTTATTGTTATGATTAAAGCTAGGTTTAGGGCTAGGATGAGGGCTAATGTTTGTGTTAGGGTTAGGGCTAGTATTAGGACTCGGGCTAATGTCAGGTCTAGGGTTATATTTAGGGATAGATTTAGTGTAAGTTTATGACTTGGTCCAGTGTAGGGGTTTGGTTTATACTAAGGTTCAGTTTTAAAGCTAGGGTTATTATTAGGGTCAGGATCAAGGTGAGGGTCTGGGTTAAGTTAGGGTTTAGGTTTAGGGCTTGAATTATCATTAGGATTTAGGGTTAAGGTAATGAAAGTGTTAGGTTTAGGGATTAGGTGTGGTTTAGTGTAATGGATAGGGTTAGGGTTAGGCCTAGGGTTAGCATAAAGGTTATCATTAGGGTAATGGATAGGGTTAGACCTAAGATTAGGGGTAGGGTTATGTATAGGATTAAGGCTTTTGTTTGGGTTAGGTTTTGATTTACGTTTATGGTTAAAGCTAGTTTTAGTGACTGGGGATGTGGCTCAAGAAGTAGCGTTCTCCCCTGGAATGCTCAGAGCTCTGTGTTCGATCCTCAGCACCATATACCAATAAAATAAAGATGTATCCACCGAAAAATGAAAAATAAATATTAAAAAAAAAAAAAAAACTAGGTTTAGGACCTATTAAGGCTAGGTTTTGGATTAGGTTAGGGCTAGGGTTAAGGCTACGGCTAATGTACAAAGTAGTGATATGATTAGAGCTAGTGATAGGGTCAGGGTTAGGGCTATGTCTAGTGTTACAGTTTTGTTTAAGGTTATGATGATGTTTAGAGCTAGGTTAAATGTTAGGGTCAGAGTCAGAATCCATATTAGTTTTCAGGTTAGAGTTAGAACTAGAATAAAGATAGGATTAGGGCTAAGTGTAGAGTTAGGGTTTGGTTTAGGTTAAGTATTAGGGTTAGGGTTGATTCGGTTTTGTTTTAGGGCTAGAGGTAGAGTTAGAGCTAGTTTTAGGATTAATGTTAGGATTAGGGCTAGTGTTAGTGTGAGGTTTAGGCTTAGGTTTAGGGTTATTTTTAGAGTTAGGTTTAGATCTAGGCTTTGAGCTAGGGGTAAGGATAGGGCTAGGATTAGGGCTAAGTTTAGGGGTAGGTATATGGTGATGGTAAGGGATAGGTTTAGAACTAGGTATAAGGCTAGGGAGAGATTTTGAGTTAGTCTTAGAGCGAGGGTTAGATTTTAGTTAGGGGTAGAGCTAAATTAGGGCTGGGATTAGGACTAGGGTTAGTGTTAGTGCTAGGCCTATATTTAGGGCTAGGGTTAGTGTTAGGGTTAGGATTAGGGTTAGGTTTAGGTTAAGGGATGGGATTATAGCTACTTTTAGGACTAGGGTGCTGCGTCCGGCCAAGGGAGCCGAGTCCGGCGAGGGACGGCGAGGTTAAAAGACACACAGGACACCAAGGTTCTTCATCCAGGAGTCAATATTCTTTATTGCTAACACACCTTTTTTTATACCCCAAGCAGCAGAAGTGGAAAACTACCCAAAAGCAGGAGGGAGGGGGGGAGAAATTTAGTTTTCACATCTATTATTGTCAGGTACCGAAACCTCCCTTAACAATAAGTCCATCAGACCAGAAAAGGTCAAGGCATTCCCGTGGGATACATATGTCTCAGACGGACAAGCAGGAACAGAAAAACCACAAGTTCGCCATGGCCTTGTGAGCTGGCCACACTGGCATGCAGAACAAACTAGTGGAGGTAGGGCTCCAGGGGCCAGGGTGGACCTGCTGCCAACAAGTCCCCCTCTTTTGTTTTTTGCATGCCAGTGGGAATCAAGTAGCCCCTGTCTTAGGTCGTTCACAGCCCTTGCGATGTTTACCTGTCTCTGGGAAGGCCCCGATTCCCTGTCTTAGGTCGCACAGCAAGCGTGAAAGTTGCCCGTCACTGGGTACTACAAGATCAGCTCAAGGTGTTATGACCTATCAAGACATTATTGCGGTGAACGCTTAACCGTTTCCACCTACGGGACCCACGACCGTCACCACCGAATGGCAGATGTGATTGGACCGAGAGATTAGACAGCAAAGATCCTAGTACAGGAAAGCAAGAGGGAGAGGTATGCATAGAGAAAAGATATGGCAGGAGTTCTTCTTTTAAGGAGGACACTCATCTTCGGATCGGTCTGAAGTATATCTCAGAGAGGCGATCATCCATCTTCAAATGTTGATAGTGAACCTGTATCGGCTTAGAGGCTAAGATATTAATTTGATCCTTAATGAATTGTACTATCTTATTTACAATGCAGGGTCCTATTGCCACTACTAGAAGGAGGCCTAACAATGGCCCCAATAAGGGAAGAAGATAAGGCAAAAATCCATTAAGTCCAGTCCAGAGAGGGTTCTCGAATAATTCCCTCCTCCTTTTTTTTTAGGTCTTCTTGGAGTTGTTTAATTTTTGTGCGAACTATGTCAGACTTGTTAGCATAAAAATAGCACCTCTCCCCAAGGGCTAAACAAATCCCCCCTTGATTGGCAGTAAGCAAGTTTAAACCCCGCCTGTTCTGAAGAACTACTTCTGCTAGAGAGTTTATTTGGTCTTGTAAGTCTTTAATGGTTCCCGACAGGGTTTGCATATCATCTATAAGCTGTTGAGATAGGCGGCGGTAAGAATGTATAGCCGTACCCAATCTTGCCGTGCCTGTGCCCACAGCAGCGGTTATTCCAAGGCCAACAAGGAGTGGTAAGGCCTGTATAGCTCTCTTGTGTCTTCTAACTAAGATGTCTAGGCTAGGAATGGGTAGGGGTTCATCTCCTGAGATAATCGTGATATCAGGAAGCAGTAATGCCAGAACGCAACCGCCAGTCCAATTTGCTGGGAGCCTGGGAAAAGCTAAATTTCCACCACACATAAAAACTGTACCATTAGGGGGACAAATGGGCGGAGTAGGTGAGGAGTAATTCTTTACTAATGAGCAGTTTCCAAAGGAAGAGATTCCAACATCAACATCATAGGTATTATTTTGCATCATGCCCAGAAGGCATGACATAAAACCACCTAGAGGCTGCACCTTAAAGGGCAGCCCAGATTGACATGTGTTGTCATCATCAATGGTATAATTGATGGGAACCGCCAATGGCATGATTGCACCTGCCGTCATGCAGAGCCAGCAATCACCAGCAAGGGTAGGATTGGAACTATTAAGTAAAGAAAAGGTAGTTTCTAGGATATCTAATGCATTAGCATCTAAATCAGGAAGCTGGGATTTGGGCAATATCAAGGGGTGGTATGTAGGCTTAGGGATCTCCGGTTTTAAAAGCTTAATCACCTGAAGGTGTTTGATAGCATCAGTGGGTCCCCCTCCATCAGAGACTCCAATGGGGGCCTGCATGGGCCAGCAGGAAGGTTTACCTATGACGCCCTCACATCCCGCCTCCGTTAACCGAGTCGTGATGCCTTCCCCTCCCTGGTCACCAAGAAAAGGAATATAATTATAAGTGGTCCCCCATTCTCCACGGGTGTTAGTTAGGATGGCCTCAAAATACTGTTTTCCTTGATTATTAACACAAATTGAGGCTGATGTATAACAGGAGATGTGCATTGCAGGGGTGTAATGACAAGTGGCGGGACAGCTTCCAAGAGTCTCGGTCGGATTAGGGACAATAAGTCCGGGCTTATTAACATATACCCATTTTGGTTGCTTAAATCCTCCGATGTTTTGATTGAGTTCAGCTGCCATATAGGCTACTTTAGTTCCACAATCAATGCTCTGGATATAACCAGAGGGGGCCGAGTGCCGGGACCCTCCCTTACACTCACAAGGGGCTCCAAAAAGATATTCATGAATATTCCCAGGTGGGGGGTCAAGCCCTCCTTCAGCAAACCTGTCCAGAAGGAATGCCATAAGCGGGGTCCAGCTCATGAGGTGTGTCTTGGCACTCATTTGAAGGGGTGAGAACAACAGCGGCAGGATCAGCCATCTTGGGAACTTCATTTTGTCTTGAATTTTCATTCACCGGTCTGGTGTAGCGCTCCGGGATGCAAATGGGCTTCTCAGTTCCTGGGGGAAAAAACACATACAGCTCCCCTCACTCTAGCTAAGAGTGGAGCTGGGGGTTGCCACTTTCCAGTGGATAAATCTTTCCACCTTATTTGAGCATCTTGTACAGTGGGAGGGAAAAAGTGGCGTTGTGCAGCCGTGCGCCCTCCAGTGTCAGTGAGTAAAAAATTTAAAGTAAATAAGGTTATGCTTAGAAGTGCTTGTGGTCTCTGATAATTCCGGTATATTTCCCCCTCTTTTGTTTTTTGTAAATAAGTTTTTAAATGTTGAAGGGCTCGTTCCACGATAGTTTGTCCCTGTGGATTATAAGGGATTTCAGTCTTATGATTAATTTCCCATTGGGTGCAAAACCGTTGAACCGCCTGGCTTACATATGCGGGACCATTATTGGTTTTGAGGCATCGTGGGGTGCCCATGGAGGGAAAGGCTTTTAGAAGATGACTGATTACGTCTTTAGCCTTCTCTCCAGTATGTAAGGTGGCAAAAATGAAGCCAGAATATGTGTCAGTAGAAACATGAATAAAGGAGAGCTTACCAAATCTAGGGAAGTGTGTAACATCAGTTTGCCAGACATCATTAGGTTGTAGTCCTCTTGTATTAACCCCAAGGGAAGGAGAATGAATAAATGGTGCACAGGTTGGACATAATGAGACAATTTGTAAAGCCTGGTCTCGTGAACATCCTGTGTGGAAGCGTAAAGACTGTGCATTTAAATGAAATTTGTTATGGAATTGTAAGGCCTTATCATATTTGGTCGTCACACAGGAAAGGCCGACAGCATGAGTAGCAGCGTCTGTTTTTGTATTGCCCTCTGACAAAGGTCCAGGGAGCCCTGAATGGCTTCAGATGTGGCCAATGTATAGAGGATCTCGTCTAGCCCAAATGAGAAGCTGTACTACCTGTAGTTGTTCTGTGATGGTGGATTGCTTTCCAATATATGATGCTGTTTCTATGACTAGAGCCAGATTGGCTACATATAAGCTGTCAGTATATACATTAAGAGGAATAGAACTATAGACTTTGAGAGCTATGACTAAAGCTTGAACTTCCGCCTTTTGGGCCGACTGACCTGACACAGGTTGTCGGAGAATTTGAGATCCATCAAAAACGACGGCAAATCCATTTTTGGCCCCATCTGTATATACAGTTTGGGCCTTTGGAATAGGTTCCCTTTTCATAATCTTTGGGAAGATAATGGGACACCTTTTAAAGCCCTCCAAAAGTCTATGTTTAGGGAAGTGATTATCAATCTGACCCTTGAAGCTGCACAGGAAAAGACACCAAAGGTCATGTTCTTGTTGTAACTTGTGTATCATATCTTGAGAGTAAGGTTGAATAAGTATGTTAAAGGTTTTTCCAAACAATGCATCACCCAAATATTTAGCCTTCCAAATTAAGTTAATAACTAGCTCATAAAAGAGAGTCAGTACCCGGGGGTTAGAAGCCGGCAAGTGGACCCAATAAATGGGACCCGTTTGCCAGAACACTCCTGTGGGAGTAATTTTAGAAGGTAGAACTATAAATGACAAGGGCAGAGAATAATCTATCTGTGTAATCTGCATGTCCTGCAGAGCCTCTTCTATTAGCCTCAGTGTTCGTAAGGTTTCTGGTGTAGGTATTCTACATGATGTAGGAGAAGGATCTCCTCGCAAGAGGTCATACAGGGGTTTGAGCTCTCCAGTTGGAATATGAAAGGACGGGCGTAGCCACTGTATTTCTCCGAGGAATGTTTGCCACTGATGTAAAGTTTTGAGCTGATTTATCTGGAACTGGGGTCTTTGGGGAAAGATTCCTATGTTATTAATGATGTATCCCAAATAATTGTAAGGGTGTTGAAATTGCACCTTTTCGGGTGCTATGACCAGCCTTGCCCCTTTTAGAAGGGATTGGAGGACTTCATAAGATTGAAGAAGCCTTTCTTTCTTGGGCCTTGCCAGTAAGATGTCATCCATATAATGAATGAGGTAGAGCTGCGGGAACTGCTGTCGAAAGGGTCGTAAGACCTCAGCTACAAAATATTGGCACATTGTAGGACTATTAGTCATCCCTTGAGGTAGGACGGTCCATTCATACCGTTGGTAAGGTTCCCTAAAGTTTGTTGAAGGCAAGGAGAAAGTGAAACGCTTTCGGTCTCGTGGGTCTAAGGGGATAGAGAAGAAACAATCTTTTAAATTTGTAACAATAAGATGCCAATCCTTTGGGATCGCAGTAGGAAAGGGTAGCCCTGGCTGTAAGGGTCCCATGGGTTGCATAGTTTTATTAATAGCCCATAGGTCCTGAAGAAGTCTCCACTTCTTAGACCCTTTTTGTATAACAAAAATAGTGGTATTCCAAGGGGAGGTAGAGGGCACCACATGTCCTAACTTAAGCTGGTCTTGAACTAATAGGGAAGCGGCCTGTAATTTGTCCTTAGTTAGGGGCCACTGTTCTACCCACACAGGGTCATCTGATAACCAAGTAATGGACAGTGGAGGTGGCCGCACTTCAGTGGCCCCTAGGATAAATTTCCCAGTCCTCTTTGGTCTCTTCCCTGCCGGGTAACCTGTTCCGCTGGATCCACGGGTGATATTTTGCCCTCAAGTCTCTTTTTTAGTCCCCTTCCAGGGATCCACCCCATGTCTAGCATTGCATCATTAATAAAGTTATTATTTCCTTTTAAAATCTGGGTAGTAAGAATAGCCCCCATTTGATGAAGTAAGTCCCTCCCCCAAAGATTCGTGGGGAGTCCAGTCACCACATAAGGCTGCAAATGGCCACTATGTCTTTTGCCATCTATCCATTTTAAAAAGGAGGCACTTCTTTTTGGTTGGGTTTGTCCTATCCCCGGTAATATGGCCGAGGGACTCTGGAGGGGCCAGGCAGGTGGCCATTGTTTTTCAGAAATGACAGAGACATTTGCCCCCGTATCTAGTATTCCCTTGAAAGCCTTGTCTTGTATCTCAATAGTCAGGTTGGGACGCGAATCCAAATGAGCTACCCAAAAGGCCTGGGGAGTTCCAGTGAAGCCAAAGCTGCCGTCGCCTTGGGACCCATGGAGGGCATGCCCAGGAATGGAAGCTAAGGGTAGCAGCAGCAATTGAGCTATACGTTTCCTGGGGGAAAGAATAACAATTCTTTGGGTAGCTTTTACTACTATTTTTATTTCTCCCTGATAATCAGCATCAATAACCCCCGTAAGAATCTTTAAGCCCCATTGAGTTGCGTTACCTCGTCCCAACATTAGTCCCATTGTCCCCTCTGGCAGGGGTCCAAAAACCCCAGTAGGTAGCGTCCGGGGTCCCATTTGGGGAGTTAATACCACTCGGGAGGTGGAACTGAGGTCCAGTTTTGCGCTTCCTGGTGTTCCCTTGGGGAGTTCCCAGATAGAAAGGGGTTGGTCAGTGGGAGGCGGCGGAGACGCCCACTACCCGGGGCACTGTTTCGTTCCTGCATTGCCCCATACACTTTGGCTTCCGGGGCCCGGGGCGGGCCCTTGCTCCCGTTTCCCGACGGTATTAGGTTACCCTGGATGTCAAATTTTGACTTGCATTCATTGCTCCAATGATTTCCTTTATGACATCTAGGACAAATTCTAGGCATTCCTCTGCTAGCACCCTCGCTCCTTTCTGGGCAGTTTCTCCTTATATGTCCCTCTTTCCCACATTTAAAACACCCCTTAGAGTGGGTTCCCCTGTTATTAGATTTTTGCATTCCAGTCTTAAGGGCAGCAGCCAAAACCTGACCAGTAATATGAGGCCCATCTATATCTTTGCATGCTCGAATCATGTCATCTATACTTTTGGCCCGGGAGGACTTAATAGCATTTTGGCAGTAAGTGTTAGCGTTTTCATATGCCAGTTGTCTAATAAGTGGCATAGCCTGTTCCAGATTAGGGAATATTTTTTCAGCCGCCTGCATTAGGTGGGCTATAAAGTCCAAATAAGGTTCAGAGGGCACTTGAGAGATCTTGGAAATTTTTGCTTCAGTCTTAGAAACGGGTAGGGCTTTCCAGGCATGGACTGCAGCTGAGGCTATTTGAGCATAAACACCTGGGTCGTAATTAATTTGTTGGCCTATGGTGGCATATTGCCCAGTTCCTGTTAACATTTCGGCATTTTGCCATTGATGGCCCGCATTCAGGTTAATCTGAGCCAGCTCGTGGCACCTTTTATGATATTCACTTTTCCACAATAAGAAATCCCCTCCAGATAACATAGCCCTGCAAAGTTGCTGCCAATCATTGGGTATTAGTTGACTGGCTGAGAAGGACTCGAAGAGGGTCAATGTGAAAGGGGCATGAGGTCCATAATTAATGACCACCTCCTTAAGCTGTTTTATGTCCTTGAAGGCTAGGGGGACATGGGCTCTGGCCGGCTGTCCATCAGCATCGGCGTTTTCAATCATTGGAAAAACCTGAGCCGCTCTAGAACCCCAGTGGACCCCCGCCCGTCTAGTAGAGGCGTCCTCATTCCAATCAGGATTATAGGGAGGAGGTGCGGCAACTGAGGGGGCCCTAGGCACCCTCACATTTGCCCTTTTAAGGCGATGTTCTAATTCCTCTATCTCCCTTTCTAATCCCTCCTCTTCCTCAGAGAGAGAACTGAGGTCCTCAGGATCCTTTTTGGGCTTAGAAATCTGGAGGCGTTTCCTACCCCCCGAGCCCGAGTCCTCAAGAGGACCCTCATCCTTTAAGGATTCTGCCATTTGCTCCTCCTGCACCTGATTAAGGGCCTGTTCACATTCAGCAAGCTGATCCTTGATCTTTACTTTATCTGTTAATAAAGCATCTTTTACCAAACTCCATAAGGAAAAGGTGGCAACTGGGACACTGTCCGAGCCCCGGTCCCTCAATAATTTCTGAAGGTCATGCCTCATTAGGTCCCAGTCACTATTATTAAGAAATCCTCCTGTCAGAAACCAAGGACAAGCCTGGGCAATAATTTCAACAAATTCGGTTGCAGTCTTAGTTTTTATTCCTGTTCCTTGTGTATTTAATAGCTCTTTTAGTTCGTTGGCCAGACGAACCTTCGCTGTTGAGTTACCCATGGTATGTACCCTGTCTCTTTAAATTATCTTTAAATCAATCCTCCCCCTTCTTTCTTAGAAGGTGAGCCCCATCCGCTTACCCCTGCTTTCCGGATCTCGGTGGGACCTCCAATTGCTGCGTCCGGCCAAGGGAGCCAAGTCCGGCGAGGGACGGCGAGGTTAAAAGACACACAGGACACCAAGGTTCTTCATCCAGGAGTCAATACTCTTTATTGCTAACACACCTTTTTTTATACCCCAAGCAGCAGAAGTGGAAAACTACCCAAAAGCAGGAGGGAGGGGGGAGAAATTTAGTTTCAACATCTATTATTGTCAGGCACCGAAACCTCCCTTAACAATAAGTCCATCAGACCAGAAAAGGTCAAGGCATTCCCGTGGGATACATATGTCTCAGACGGACAAGCAGGAACAGAAAAACCGCAAGTTCGCCATGGCCTTGTGAGCTGGCCACACTGGCATGCAGAACAAACTAGTGGAGGTAGGGCTCCAGGGGCCAGGGTGGACCTGCTGCCAACACTAGGGTGAGGATTAGACTTAGGGTTATGGATAGGGATAGGTTTATGATTAAGGTGAGGTTTATGTCTAGAATGTGGGTAAGTTTTGTGTTAAGATTAGGATTAGGATTAGAGCTAGGGCTAATGACAGGTCTAGGGTTACAGTTAGAGAGAGTTTTAGGGTTAGGTTTATAGCTAGGTCTATTGTAAGGGTCAAGATTCTTGTTAGGGTCAGGTTTAGAGCTATGGGTATTATTAGGGTCAGGGTCAGGATTAGGATTTTTATTAGATTAAGGTTAAGGGTTAAGGCTCGAGTTATCATTATGGTTAGGAATAGGTTAATGATAGTTTTAGGATTAGAGTTCAGGTTAGGTGTAGGGTAATGGATAGGGTTACAGTTAAGGATAGGATTAGGGTTTGGCCTAGGGTTCTCAGAAGTGTTATGGATATTAGTAGGGTAATGGATAGGGTTAGAGCTAGTGACAGGGCTAGTGTTATGCTTAGGATTAGGTCTATTGGTAGGCCTAGGTTTAGGGTTAGTGCTAAGGGTACGGTTATGGTTAGCTTTAGGGTTAAAGCTAGGATAGGGCTTGGGTTAGGGCTAGGTTTTGCAATAGGTTAGTGCTATGGCAAATGTAAGAAATTTGTTATGATTAGGGCAAGTTTTAGGGTTAATGTTAGAGCTAAGTATAATTTTAGGGTTAGGTTTAGGGTTAGGGTGATGTTTAGAGCTAGGGTTAGTGTTAGTGTCAGGGTCAGTGTTCGGTTTAGGGTTATGGTTAATGTGAAAGCCAGAATTAGGACCAGGGTTAAGATTAGGGGAAAGGTTAGTTTTTGGCTTTAGGCTAAGTGTTATTTTAGGACTAAAGCTACGTTTTTCTTTAGGTCTAGGGCTAGTGTTTTGGAAAGATTAAGATTAGGTTTAGGTCTAGGGCTAGTGTTAGGGTTAGGTTTAGGTATAAGTTTACCAGAAGGGCTAGTGTTAGGATTTGGTTTAGGGTTAGACCTATGATTAGTGTTAGGGTCAGAATAAGGGTCAGGGTTAGGGTTAGAGTTTGGTTTATGGTTAGAGCTAGAATGAGGACTAGGGTTAGGGTTTGGGTTAGGTTAATGATTAGGTCTAACCTAATCCTAATCCTAATCATTAACCTAACTCAAACCCTAATCCCATTAGTAGGGTTATGGTTTGGATTAGGTTAAGGATTAGGGTTAGGATTACAATTAGGATTAGCACTAGGTTTAGCGTTTGGCATAGGGTAAAGTGATAGGGTTAGATCTAGGATTAGGGCTACGTTTAGGATTAAAGCTAGGTTTAGGGTTCGGATTAGGGCTAGTTTTTGTGTTAGGGTTAAGGCTAGGGTTAGAGCAATGACTAATGTAAGAACTATGGTTTTTAGGGTTAGTTTTAGGGTGATGGTTAGGGGTTAAACCTCTATTGCTACGATTAGGTTTAAGGTTTAGGGTGAAATTTAGAGCTGTGTTAATGTTAGGTTAATATTCAGGGTCAGGTTTACTTTTAGGGTTAGGGTTAGATCTCGAATTAAGGCTAGGGTTATTGTAAGGGTTTGGTTTAGGGTTAGTGTGGTGTTTAGAGCTAGGGTGAGTGTTAGGATATGAGCCAGAGTTAGGGTTAGTATTAACGTTAATATTAGGTTTCAAATTAGGGCTAGGGTTAGGACTAGGTGTAGTGTTAAGTTTTGGTTTAGGTTAAGGATTAGGGTTAGGGCTATTGCTTGGGTTTGTTTTACTGCAAGGGTTAGGGGTAGTGCTAGTTTTATGATTATTGTTGGGGCTAGGGCTAGTGTTAATGTTAGGCTTAGGCTTAGGGTTAGGGTTAGATTTAGAGTTAGGGTTAGATCTAGGGTTAGGACTAGGAATAAAGATTAGACAATGGTTATGGCTAGGTTTAGGGCTAGGTTTAGGGCTAGGGTTAGGATTACGGTAATGGATAGGGTTAGAAGTAGGGATAGGGCTACTTTGAGAGTTAGAGTTAGGCTTAGGGCTAGGGTTAAAGTTAGGGTTAGGGATAGGGTTAAATTAGGGCTAGAATTAGGGCTAGGGTTAGTGTTCACCTTAGGCCTAGCACTTGGGTTACAGTTATGGCTAAGTTTATGATGAGGAATGGCATTATAGCTAGGTTTAGTGATAGGGTGAGGGTTAGAATTAGGGTTACGGCTATGGTTAGGGTTAGGGTTATGATTAAGGCTAGGTTTGGGGCTAGGATGCAGGCTATGGTTTATTTTATTGTTAGGGCTAGGATTAGAACTAGAGCTAATATCAGATCTAGGGTTATGGTTAAATATACTTTTAGAGTTAGATTTATGGCTACATGTAATGTAAGGTTTAGGTTTAGGGTTAGGGTCAGGTTTAGGGGTATTATTAGGGTCAAGTTCTGGGTTAGAAGTTTGGGATAGGTTAAGGTTTAAAGTTAGGGCTCGAATTAGTGTTATGGTTAGTGTTAGTGTAATGATAGGTTGAGGTTTAGGGTTTAGGTTTGATTTAGGATAATGCATAGGTTTAGAATTAGGGATAGGATTAAGTTTACTCCTAGGGTTATGGTTATGGCAATGGATAGAGTTAGAGATAGGGTTAGGGGTAGGGTTATGATTTTTATTAGGGCTAGGTTTAGGATTAGGTTTAGGGTTAAAACTCGGGTTAGGGCTTGGATTTCGGCTAGGTTTGGGGTTAACTTAGTGGTAGGGTTTGGTTTAAGGCTAATGTAATACCAGGGTTACAATTAAGGTTAAAATTAGGGTTAGGTTTAGTGGTAGATCTAGTGTTAAGTTTAGGGTTATGGTTAGAGTGATGTTTAGGCTAGGGTTAGTATTATGGTCAGAGTCATGGTCAGTGTTCTAGTTTTCAGATTAAAACTATAATTAAAGCTATGGTTAGGATTATGGTTAGGGTTTGGTTTAGGTTAAGGGTTAGGGTTAGGGCTATGGTTCGGTTTTGTTTTAGGGCTAGTTTTAAAGTTAGATTTAGAATTAGGGTTAGGGTTAGGGTTAGAATTAGGGTAGGGTTTGATTTAGAGTTAAAATTAGATCTAGGTTAGGGCTAGAACCAATGATAGGGTAGGGTTAGGGCTAGGGTTAGGGCTAGGATTAGGGTTCTGGTAAGGGATGGGGTTAGAACTAGGGATGAAGCTAGGGTGAGAGTTAGATTTAGTTTTAGGGCTAGGGTTAGTGCTAAGGTTAGGAATAGGACTAAATTAGTGCTAAGATTAGGTCTAGGGTTAGTTTTTGGGTTAGGCCTAATGTTAGGTTTAGGGATAGGATTAAGGCTAGGTTTAGGGCTAGGATAAGGGCTGGATTTGTGTTAGGTTTAGGGATAGAATTAGGGCTATGGCTAATTTCAAGTTTAAGCTTACGGTTGGCGATAGTTTTAGAATTAGAGTTATGGCTAGGTCTAGTTTAAAGGTTAGGTTTAGTGTAAAAGTCAGCTTTAGAGTTAGGAAATTTATTAGTGTCAGAGTCAGTGTTACAGTTTGTTTGAGGTTAGAGTTTAGGGTTAGGGCTTGTATTAGCACTAGAGTGTGGGTTAGGGTAATGATAGGGTTTGGTTTAGAGTTTACATTAGGTTTAGGGTAATTGATAGGGTTAGGGTTAGTGACAGGGTTAAGGTTAGGCCTAGGGTTCGCATTAGGGTAAGGGTTATGTTTAGTATAATGGATAGAATTAGAGCTAAGTTTAGGGCTAGGTTTATGGTTAGGAATAGGTCTTGAATTAGGGTTAGGTTAAACTAGGGTTAGCCTTAGGATTATGTTTAGCAAAAGAGTTTGGTTTTGAGCTAGGGTTAGGGCTAGGGAGAAGGTTAGGTTTAGGGTTACTTCTAGGGATAAGATTATAGTACTCATAGGGTTAGGGTTAGGATTAGGGCTAGTGACATCATTAGGGATTGGGTTAGGGTTAGGGTAATGTATACGATTAGATGTAGATGTAGGGCTATGTTTAATGTTAGATTGATGTTTGGGCTTAGAGTTAGGGCTATGGTTATGTTTAGGTTTATAGTAAGGGTTAGGGTTTGAGTTAGGTTAGGTTAGGTCTATGCAAGTGTGAGGTTTAAGGTTAGGTCTAGGATTAGTTTTCCAGTTAGGTTTAGGTTTACCATTAAGCTTAGGATTATCAATAAGTTTAGGTTTAGGTTTAGAGTAATGGGTAGGTTGAGAGCTAGGTTTAGGGCTAGAGTTAAGGTTAGGATTAGGGTAGGGTTAGGGTTAGATTGAGGGATAGGTGTAGGTTTATGTTTAGAGTAATGTTTAGGGTTTGAGCTAGGATTAGGACTAAGGCGAGGGTTAGGTTAGGGTTAGGGCTAGGGTTTGGGTTAGGGTTATGTTTAAGGCTTGATTTAGGCCTAGGATTAGCTTTAGGTTTTGTGTTAGGTTTAGGCTAGGTTTAGGACTATGGGTAATGTAAGAGCTAGGTTTATGTTGAGGGCTAGTGGTAGGGTTAGGGTTATGGCTAGGTCTAGTGTTAGGTTTAGATTTTTGGATAGGGTCAGATATAGAGATAGGTTTACTCTAAAGTCAGGGTCAGTGTTTGGGTTAGAGTTAGTGTTAGGGTTACAGCCAGAATTAGGATTATGTTTAGGTCTAGGTTTAGGGTTAGTGTTTGAGTTATGTTAAGGATTATTGTTAGGGCTGGAGCTAGGTTTATGTTTAGGTCTAGGGATAGAGATAAGGCTAGATTTAGGATTTGGTTTAGGTCTAGGGCTAGGGTTAGGGTTTGGTCTAGGTTTAGGGTCAGTTTTAGACCTAGGTTTAGTGTTAGGGTCAGAATAAGGGTCAGGGTTATCGACAGGGTTTGGGATAGGGTTAGAGCTAGAATGAGGGCTAGGATTAGGACTATTAATAGGGTTAGGGTTTTGGTTATCCTAAGGATTAGAGATAGGTCTTGGGTTACCATTAGGGTTAAGGTTTTTCTTAGCTTAAGGGAGAGCCTTAGAGCTAGGGTTAATGCTAGAGTTAGAGTTAGGGTTAGGGTTAGGATTAAATATATGTTTAGAGCTCAGATTTAGGGCTATTTTTTTGTGTTAGGGTTAGGGCTAGATTTGGGCATTGGCTAATGTAAGAGCCAAGATTACATTTAGGGTTAGTTTTAGGGTTAGGGTTAGGGGTGGGTCTAGTGTTAGGTTTAGGTTTAAGGTTAGGGTAATATTTAGAGCTAGGATTATTGTTAGGATATGAGTCAGCATCAGGGTTAGTTTTAGGTTAGGGTTAGGACTCAAATAAGGGATAGGGTTACTGTTATTGTTCAGTTTAAGGTGAGGGCTGTGTTTAGAGCTAGGGTGACTGTTAGGATATCAGTCAGGGTCACGGTTATCTTTAACGTTAGTGTTATGACTTGAATTAGGGCTAGAGTTACTGTTGGGATTTGGTTTAAGTTTAGGGTGGTCTTTAGAGCTAGGATAAGTGTTAGGATATGAATCAGGGTCAGGGTAAGTTTTAAAGTTAGGGTTAGGACTTGAATTAGGGCTAGGGTTACGTCTAGGTGTAGTGTTAAGGTTTTTTTTTTAAGTTAAGGTTTAGTGTCTAGGGCTGTTGCTCAGATTTTTCTGTTTTTTTGGTTTTTTTTAGTCCTAGATTTAGGGTTTGGACTAGTAATAAGATTAGCATTAGGGTTAGGGTTAGTTTTAGTGTTAGGCTTAGGCTTTGCATTAGGGTTTGATTTTGATTTAGTGTTAGATCTAGGATTAGGGCAAGGTCTAACTATAGGGCAATGGTTAGGGCTAGGGTTATGGTTAAGGTAACAATAGGGTTAGAACTAGGGTAGGACTAGGGTGAGAGTTAGAGTTAGTCTTAGGCCTTGGGTTTTGGTTAGTTTTAGGGATAGGGCTTAGTTAGGGCTAGGATTATTAGGCCTAGGGTTAGTGGTCAGCTTATGCCCAGTGTTAGGGCTAGGGTTATAGTTTAGTTTAAGGTATTGTGTTATAGCTAGGTTTAGAGGTGGGGTGAGGGTTAGAATTAGGGCTAGGGCTAGGGTTAGTGTTAGGGTTGTGACTAAGGCTAGGTTAAGGGCTAGGATGAGGGCTAGGGTTTGTTGTAGGGTTAGGTCTAGAATTAGGGCTAGGGCTAATGTCAGGTCTAGTGTTACAGTTTGGGGTAGATTTAGGGTTAGGTTTTTGTCTAAGTCTAGTGTAAGTGTTAGGCTTAGGGTAAGGGTCAGGTTTAGAGCTAGGTGTATTTTTAGGGTCACGAACAGGGTTAGGGTTGTTTTAGGTTATGGTTCAGGGATAGGGCTCAAATGAGCATTAGGGTTAGGGTTAGGGTAATTGATTGGGTTAGGTTTAGTTTTCAGAGTTAGGTTTACAGCAATGGAGAGCTTTAGGATTAGCACAAAGGTTAGGGTTAAGCCTAGGATTAGCTTTAGAATTAGGGTTTTCATAAGGATAAATATATAGGGTTAGAGCTATGGTTATGGCTAGGGTTAGGTTAGAATTAGGGCTAGAGTTAGGTTAGGTTTTGGGTTAGGGCTACTAACCCTAGCTTAGGGTAGGGTTAGGGTTAGATTTGGGGTAAAGGTTAGGTTTTGAGCTAGGGTGAGGTCTAGGAAGAGGGTTAGGTTTAGTGTTATGGTCAGGGTTAGGTTTAGGGTTAGGGCTAGGGTTTTCATTAGGGTTAGGATCAGGTTTAGGGTAATAGATTGGGTTAGATGTAAGGTTAGCTTTATGGTTAATATTAGGGTTAAGTTTAAGTTTAGTTTTAGGGCTAGGTTTACTGTTGGATTTAAGGTAAAAGTTAGGGTTTGATTTGGGTTAAGGCTATGACAAGGTTTAGGTTTAGGGTTAGGTCTAGGATTAGGTTTATGATTTGGGTTAGGGTTTCAGTTAGGGTTATGGATAGGGTTATAATTAGGGTTATGGTTACATTTAGGGTAATGCCTAGGGTTAGAGCTAGTGTTAGGTCTAGTGTTAATGTTAGGATTAGGGCTATGGTTAGACTTATGGTTAGGGATAGTGCTAGGGTTATGTTTAGGCTAAGGGTTAGTCTTTGAGCTAGGGGTAGGACTAAGGTGATGTTTAGGGTTAGGGTTAGGACTAGGGTTAGGATTAGGGTGAGGGTTATGCTTAGGGTAGGTTTAGGCCTCAATTAGGGTTAGGGTTATTTAAGTTATTTGTTATTTTTAGGCCCAGTGTTAGTGCTATATGTAATGTAAGAACTAGGGTTCTGATTAGAGCTAGTTTTAGGGTTAGGGTTACGGGAAGGTTTACTGTTAGGTTTAGGTTTTGGGTTAGGGTCAGGTTTAGAGCTAGGTTTAATGTTAGTGTCAGGGCCAGTGTTCAGGTTAAAGTTAGGGTTAGGGTGAAAATCAGAATAGGACTAGGTTAGGTCTAGTGGTAGTGTTAGTGTTTGGTTTAGGTTAAGGGTTATTGTTAGGGCTAGGACTAAGTTTTTGTTTAGGTCAAGGGCTAAAGTAATAGCTAGATTTAGGATTAGGTTTAGGCCTAGGGCTAGTGTTAAGGTTAGATTTAGGTATAAGTTTACTGGTAGGGCTAGTTTCAGGTTTCAGTTTCAGTTTAGGGTAAGGTTTAGACCTATAATTAGTGTTAGGGTCAGAATAAGGGTGACGGTCAGGGTGAGGTTTTGGGTCAGGGTTAGATAGAGAATGAGGGCTAGTGTTAGGACTAGTAATACAGTTATTGTTTGGGGTTGGCTAAGGATAAGGATTAGGACTAGAGTTAGCATTATGGATAGGGTTTGGCTTAGGGTAATGGATAGGATTAGAGCTAGGGTTAGGGCTAGGATTAGGTTTAGATTTAGGGCTAGTTTTAGGGTTAGGGTTAAATCTAGTATTAGGAATTGGATTAGGGCTATTTTTTGTGTTAGAGTTAGGGCTAGGGTTTGGCTAAGGCCAATGTAAGAACTAGGGTTATGATTAGGGTTAGTTTTAGGGTTAGGGTTTCAGCTAGGTCTAGTGTTAGCATTAGTTTTAGGGTTAGGGTGATATTTAGAGCTAGGGTTTGTGTTTGGATATGAGTCAGGGTGAGAGTTAGTTTTAGGCCTAGGACTTGAATTAGAGCTCAGGTTATGGCTAGTTATGAGTTAGGGTTTGGTTTACATTAAGGTTTAGTGTTAGAGCAATGGCTCAGTTTTGTTTTAGGGCTAGGGCTAAGGTTAGACCTAGTTGTAGGATTAGCAATAGTGTTAGAGCTAGTTGTAGAATGAGATTTAAGTTTAAGATTAGGTTTAGATTTAGAGTTTTGTTTAAATCTAGGGTTAGAGCTATGGCTAGGGTTCGGCTATGTTTAGGGCTATTTTGAGGGTTATGGTAATGAATAGGGTTATAAATAGAAATAGGGCTAGGTTGTGAGTTAGGAATTAGTCTTAGGGCTAGGGTTAGGGGTAGGGTTAAGTTTAGCATTCAAATAGGGCTAGATTAGCGCTATGATTATTGTTAGGGTTAGGCTATGGTTAGGGCTAGGGTTATGGTTAGTTTTAGGGAAGGGATGGGGTTATATAGCCAGGTTCAGTGCTAGGGCGAGGGTTATATTTAGGGATAGGGATAGGTGAGGGTTCAGGTTAGGATTAAGTCTAGATTTAGGGCCAGGATGAGGGCTAGGGTTTGTTTTAGGGTTAGGGCTAGGATTATGGCCAGGGATAATGTCAGGTCTAGGGATATGTTTAGGGATAGTGTTAGGGATAGGTTTAAGTTTAGGTCTAGTGCTAGTGTTATGTTTAGTTTTAGGTATAGGTTTGCTGGTAGGGCTAGTGTTAGGGTTCGGTTTAGTGTTAAGGTCAGGCTTTGACCTAGGGTCAGTGTGTGGGATAGGTTTAGTGAAGCAGTCAGTTATAGAGTTAGGTTATTATTAGGGTCAGAGTATGGATTAGAGATTGGTTTGGGTTAAGGTTTAAGTTTATGGCTCATATTAACATTAGGGTTATGGTTAGGGTTAGTGTAATGGATAGACTTAGGTTTACAGTTCAGTTTAGGTTTAGAGTAATGTATAGGGTTAGTGTGAGGGATAGGGTTAGGGTTTGGCCTAGGGGTTAGCATTTGGCTTAGGCTTATGTTTAGAGTAAAGAATAAGTTTAGTGCTAGTGTTATGGCTTAGGTTAAGGTTATGATTAGGGCTAGGGTTTGTATTACTCCTAAGGCTAGTGTTAGGGTTAGGTTTAGGGTAAGTGTTAGGGTTTGAGCTAGGGTTAGGGCTAGGCGAGGGTTAGGTTTAGAATCAGGGCTACGGTTAGGATTAGGGTGAGGTTTAGGGTTATGGATATGGTTAGCATTAGGGTTAGGGTTATATTTAAGGTAATGTATAAAGTTAGAGCTAGGATTTCGGCTAAGGTTACAGTTAGGATTAGGGATAAGGTTAGGGTTATGGTTAGAGCTAGGGTTATGTTTAGAGTAAAGGTTAGCGTTTGAGCTAGTGTTAGGGCTAGGGCAAGCATTAGGATTAGGATTTGTGGTAGGGTTAGGGTTAAGGTAATGCTTAGGTCTAGGTTTAGGGCTTGTATTAGGGCTAGGTTTTGTGTGAGGTTTATGGTTAGTGTTAGGGCTATGGGTAATGTAAGAGCTAGGGTTATGGTTATGGCTAGTTTTTTGGGGTTAGGGTTATACATATGTCTAGTGTTAGTTTTAAGTTTTGGGTTAGGATGAGGTTTAGAGCTAGGGTTTGTGTTAGGGTAAGCATCAGTGTTCAGGTTAGCATTGGGTTTATGGTTAGGGCCAGAATTAGAACTAGGGTTAGGTCTAGGGGTAGGGTTAGTCTTTGCTTTAGGTTAATGGTTAATTTAGGGCTAGGGCTAGGTGTTTGTTTAGGACTAGGGCTAGAGTTATGGCTATATTTAGTATTATGTTTAGGTCTAGTGCTAGTATTATGTTTAGTTTTAGGTATAGGTTTACAGGTAGGGCTAGTGTTAGGGTTCGGTTTAGTGTTAAGGTCAGGCTTTGACCTAGTGTTAGTCTTAGGGTCACAATAAGAGTAAGGTTTAGGCTTAGGCTTTGGGTTAGGGTTAAAGATAGGATGAGATCTAGGGTTAGGATTAGTAATAGAGTTAGAGATTGGGGCAAGCTAAGGTTTAGGGTTAGAACTAGGTTAGCATTTGGGTGAGAGTTTGGCTAAGGGTAAGGGAATAGGTTTAGAGCTAGGGTTTGGGTTAGGGTTAGGGTTAGGGTTAGGGTTAAAGCTAAGGTTTAGGCTCAGATTAGCGCTAGGTTTTTTAGTTTGGGTTAGGGCTGTGGCTAATGTAAGAATTAGCTTTATGTTTAGGGATAGTTTTAGGGTTAGGATTAGGGCAAGGTCTAGTATTTGGGTTAGCTTTAGGGTTAGGGTGATGTTTAGAGCTAAGGTTAGTTTTAGGGTCAGAGTCAGGGTCAGTATTATTTGTAGGGATAGGGTTACGACTAGCTGTAGCATTAGGATTTGGTTTAGGTTAAGGGTTAGTATTAGGGCTATAGCTCAGTTTTGTTTGTGGGCTATGGCTAGCTAGATTTAGGGCTAATTTTCAAATTAGAATTAGGGTTAGGGCTAGTGTTAGGTTGAGGTTTAGCTTTAGAGTTATGGTTAGATTTAGAGTTAGGGTTAGTTCTAGGTTTAGGACCATGGCTAGGGTTAGGAATAAGTTTAGGGCTAGTGTTAGGTTTAGGCAATACATAAGGTTGGTACTAGAAATAGGTCTAGGCCTAGGGTTAGGGTTAAACTTAGGGCTAGGGTTAGAGTTAGGGTTACAGTTAGCAATAAATTAGGGCTAGAATTAGAGCTATGGTTACTGTTAGGATTAGGCCTAGTTTTAGAGCTGGTTTTAGTGTTAGTGATAGTGTTAGGTTTAGGGTTAGGGGAAATGATGTGGTTATAACTAGGTTCAGAACTAAGGCAAGGGTTAAATTTGGGGTTTGGGCTAGGGTTAGGGTTCAGGTTAGGGTTAAGGTTAGGTTTAGGGCTAGGATGAAGGCTCGGGGTTTTATTTTTTTTTTAGTTTTAAGGCAAGAATTAGGTAGAGTGCTAATGTCTGGTCTAGGGTTACAGTTAGGGACACTGTTAGGGTTAGTTTTATGGCTAGGTCTAGTTTAAGGGTTATGTTTAAGGTAAGGGTCAGGTTTAGAGCTAGGTATGTTATTAGAGTCAGTTTCTTGTTCATAGTTTGGGTTAGGTTTTTGTTTAGTTTTAGTGCTCAAATTAGCATTAGGGTTAGTGTTAGAGTAATTGATAGGATTAGGTTTAGTGTTCAGATTAAGTTTAAGTAAGGTTAAGGTTAGTGTTAACGTTAGGTTTAGGGTTAGGCCTAAATGGATAGGATTAAATTTTAGGTTTAGGACTAGGGTTAGTGTTTGGTTTAGCATAACTGTTAGGGTTTCAGCTAGGATTAGGACTGCGTCAAGGGTTAGGTTTACGGTTAGGTCTAGGGTTAGGTTTACAGTTAGGGTTAGTGTAGGTTTAGGGTTAGGACTAGGGTTAAGTTTACAGTTAGGGTAGAATAGGTTTAGGGTTAGGGGTAGTGTTATCATGACATAAATAGTTAGGGTTAGGGTAATGGGTGGGGTTAGAGCTATGTTTAGAGCTATGTTTGGGTTAGGCTTATGTTTCTGGTAATGGATAGTTTAAGGATAGGGTTATGGTTAGGATTAGGGCTACGGTTCCGTTTAGGGTTAGGTCTAGGGTTAGTGTTAGGGTTAGGTTTAGGGTAAGTGTTAGGAATTGAGCTATGGTTAGGGCTAGGGCGACGGGTAGGGTTAATGTCAGGTCTAGGTTTAGGTTTAGGCTTAAGTTTAGGGCTAGGGTTATCATTAGGGTTAGGGTTATGTTTAGAGTAATGGATAGAGTTAGAGCTAGAGATAGGGCTAGATTATGGTTAGGATTAAGTCTAGGGTTAGGTTTAGGGTTAGGGCTAGTTTTAGGGTTAGGTTTAGGTTTAGGGTAATGGTCAGGGCTAGGGTTAGGGTTTTAATGAGGTGTAGCGCTCAGTTTAGGACAAGGTTTTGGGTTGTGTTAGGGCCAGGATTAGGGCTACAGCTAATGTAAGAACTAGAGTCATGATTAGGACTACTTTTAGGGTTAGGGCTCATTCTAATTTTAGGATAAGGTATACTTTTAGGGTGGTGTTAGAGTTAGGGTTAGTGTAAGGTCAGAGTCAGGCTCAAGGCTAGTTTTAGGTTTAGGTTAGGGCTGGAATTAGGGCTAAGGTTAGGGCTATGTGTAGGGTTAGGTTTTGGTTTAGGTTAAGGGTTAGGGTTAGGGCTATGGCTCAGTTTTGTTTTAGGGCTTGAACTAGATTAGGGCTAGTTTTAGTATTAGTGTTATTGTTAGGGCTAGTTTTAGTATGAGGTTTAGGCTTAGGGTTAGGATTGGACTTAGAGTTATGTTTAGTTCTAGGTTAAGGCTAGGGCTAGTGTTAGGGCTAAGATTAGGGTTATGGTAAGGAATGGGGTTAGATTTAGGAATAGGGCTAGGGCGATAATTAGAGTTAGTCTTAGTGCTTGTGGTAGGGTTAGGGCTAAATTAGGGCTAGGATCAGGTCTAGGATTAGTGTAAGGGTTAAGTCTAGAGTTAGAGTTAGGGTTAGATTTGGGGGAAGGGATGGGGTTATAGCAAGGTTCAGAACTAGGGTGAGGGATAAAATTAGGGATAGGGCTAGAGTTAAGGTTTGGGTTAGGATCAAGGCTAGGTTTAGGGCTAGGATGAGGGCTAGCGTTTGTGTTAGGGTTATGGCAAGAATTAGAGCTAGGGCTAATATCAGGTCTAGAGTTATGGTTATGGAGAGTTTTCGGGTAAGATTTATGGCTAGGTCTAGTGTCAGAGTTAGGTTTAGGGTGAGGTACAAGTTGAGAGCGTCAGGTTTTGGGTTTGTGTTAGGTTGAGTTTTAGGGTTATGGCTCAAATTAGCATTAGGTTTGAGTTACAGTTAGGATAATAGATAAGGTAATGTTTAGGCTTCAGATTAGGTTTAGCGTAATGGATAGGGTTAGGGTTAGGCCTAGGGTTAGCATTAGGTTTGTGGTTATTATTAGGGTAATGGATAGGGTTAGAGCTAGGGTTAGGGCTAGGGTTATGTTTAGGATTAGGGCTAGAGTTAGAGTTAGGTTTAGGGTAAAGTCTAGGATTAGGTTTAGGGTATGGGTTAGGGTTTGAGCTAGTGTAAGTGCTAAGGATAGGGTAAAGTTTAGGATTAGGTCTATGGTTAGGATTAGGGTGATAATTAGGGTTAAGGTAATGGACAGGTTTAGATGCTGGGTTAGGTTTAGGGTTAGGTTTAGGTTTAGGACTAGGGTTAGGGTTAAGTTTAGCATAATTGTTAGAGTTTGAGCTAGGGTTAGGACTATGGCAAGGGTTAGGTTTATGGTTAGGTCTAGGGTTAGGTTAAAGTTAGGGATAGAGTATGTTTAGTGTTAGGGCTAAGGTTATGATGATGTTAATGGTTAGGGTTAGGATAATTGATAGTGTTAGAGCTAAGGTTAAGTCTAGTTTTAAGTTTAGGATTTGGGCTAGTGTTAGAGTTAGGGTTAGGGTTAGGCATATCATTTTCTTACAGTTAGGTTAAGGGTAAGTGTCAGGGATTGAGTAAGTGTTAGGGCTAGGTTGAGGCTTCAAGTTAGGGCTCAGATTGGGGCTAGTTTTTGTGTTTAGTGTTAGGGCTAGGGTTAGGGCAACAGGTAATGTAAGAACCAGGGTTAGCTTTAGGGTTAGAGTTAGGGGTAGTTTTAGTGTCAGTGTTAGATTTAAGGTTAGGGTGATATTTAGAGCTAGAGTTATTTTTAGGATATGAGTCAGGGTCAGGTTTAGTTTTAAGGTTAGGGTTAGGACTTGATTAGGGCTAGGGTTAGTTCTTGTAGTAGTTTAGGGTTTGGTGTAAGTTAAGGTTTAGGGTTAGGTCTATTGCTCAGTTTTGTTTTAGTCCTAGGGTTAGGTTTAGGGCTAGTTTTACAATTAGTAAACCAAGCAATATCCCTAACCCTAAACATAAACTTAAACCTAACCCTAACACTAAACCTAGACCTATCCCTAGCCCTAATTCGAGTTCTAACACTAACTTTAAAACTAACACTGACCCTTACTCATATCCTAACACTCAACCTAGCTCTAAACACCACCCTTACCTTCAACGAAACACTAAGAATACCCTAACAATAATTCAAGTCTTATCTCTAACCCTGAAATGAACCCTGACCTGACTCTTATCCTAAAACAAAACCTAGCTATAAATATTACCCTAAACTTAAACCTAACCTAACACTAAACCTAACCATAACACTAAAACTAACCTAAATTTAACCCTAGTTATTATATTAGTAATGGTCCAAATCCTGTACCTAACCCTAACACAAAAACTAGCCCTAATCTGAGCCCAAAACCTAGATTTAACCCTAATTCCAACCAAACAATAGCCCTAACCCTAGATCTAAACCAATCCCTTACCCTAAGCAAAAACCTAAACCTAAGGGTAACCCTAGACCTATCCCTAATCCTTAGGCTAACAAAAACTCTTACTCTACTAATAGCTCTAACCCTAGCTCTCATTCTAGCTCTAACACTATTCTAAATTTCTAACCCTTACCCTGAACCTTATACTGACCCTACTACTATACTTTGGTCTAACTCTAACCCTAACTCTAACCCAAAACCTCTGGTAATCCTATTCCTAGACCTAACCTTGAAACTAACTCCCAGCCTAGCCCTAACCATAGCTCAGAAACTTACCCTTATGCTAAACATAACCCTAAACCTAACCATAGTTCTAATCCTCACCCTAACCCTAACTCAAGACCTAATCCTAACCATAACCCTAGCCCTAAACTTCACTCTAACTGTAACCATTACCCTAAACATTACCCTTACCCTAATGCTAACCTTAGGCCTAACCCTAAACTTATCACTATCCCCAAAACTGTCAATTACCCTAAACTTAACCTGAACCCTAAACCTAATCTTATCATTACCCTAATGCTAACCCTAATGCTAATTCGAGCCCTAACCCTAAACTCAAACCTAAACCAAACCCCAACACTGACCCTGACATTAATAATTACCCATCTCTAAACCTGACTATAACCCTATACCTAACTCTTACACTAGACTTAGACATAAAACTAACCCTAAAATTATCCCTAACCATAACCCTGGACCTGACTTTAGCCCTATCCATAATCCTAGCCCTAACCCTAGCACAAACCCTAGTCCTTATCCTAGCCCTAAACATAGCCTTAATTATAACCCTAACCCTATCCCTAGGCCTAACCCTAACACTAACCATAACCCTAATCTTAGCCCTAATTTAATCCTATCCCTAAACCTAACCCTAGCCCCAGCCCAAGGACTAACTCTCTCACCTTATCCCTAACTCTAGTTCTAACCCTATACATTTCTGGAAGCCTAATCCTAGACTGAACCATAGGTCTAACCCTAGCCCTATTCATATCCCTGGCCATAACCCTAGATCTAAACCTAACTCCAAATCTAACCCTAACAATAAGCCTAAGCCTAAACCTAACCCTAGCCCTAACCCTAAGGCTAATCCTAAAACTAGACCTAACCCTAGCCCTACCACTAAAACAAAAATGAGCCATAGAACTAACCATAATCCTTAACATAAACCAAGCCCTAATTCTACACCTAGCCCTAACTCTAGCAATAATTCGAGTCTTAAGCCAAACCCTAAAACTAATCCTCACCCTGACTCTGACCTTAACAATAAACCTAGGTCTAAATATCACCCTAACCCTGAACCTAAACATTACACTAGACCTAGTCCTAACCCCTAACATGAAAATTAGCCCTAATCATAACCCTAGTATTTACATTAGCCGTAACCCTGACCCTAGCCCTAATGTAACCCAAATCCTAGCCCTATTCTGAGCCCTAACCCTAGCTTTAACCCTAAACCTAACTCTATCCCTATCATTAATTGTAACCATAAACCTAGCTGTAACCCGAGCTCTAACCCTATCCATTACCCTAACCATAACCCTAACCCAAATGCTAACCCTAGGCCTAAACCTAACCCTATCCCTAGTCTTCACCCTTTCCATTACCCTAAATCTAACCTGAAACCTAAACCTAAACCTATCATTACGTGAATCTTAATCTTAATGCTAATTCCAGTCCTAACTTTAAACCTTAACATATCCAAAACACTAATTGTGACCATGACCCTAATAATACCCTTATCTCTAAACCTGACCCTAACCCTAAACCTAATGCTTACACAAGGAGTAGCCATAAACCTAACTTTAAACTATCTTTATCCATAACCTTAGACCTGAAATTAGCCCTAACCATAATCCTAGCCCTAAACCTAACCTTCATCCTAACCCGAACCATAACCTGAGCCCCAACCCTAATTCTAACCCTCACCCTAGCCCCAAACCTTCCTATAACCCCATCCCTTACCACAAACTTAACTGTAACCCTAAACCTAATCCTAACCCCCACCCTAACCCTAGGCCTAATACTAACACTAAGCCTAGCGACAACCCTAGCCATAATTTAATCCTATCCTAACCCTAACGCTTGCCCTAAAACTAACTAGAACTCTTGCCCTAGCCCTAGCCCTAGCCCTAGTTCTATCCTTAGCCCTATCCTAACTCTAGATCTAAACCTAACTCTAGATCTAAACCTAACACTAAATTTAACTTTAATCATAAGACAAACCAAATCCTAACACTACCCCTAACCATAATGCTAATCCTAATACTTGCCCTGTCCCTGGACCTAGCCATAAAACAAAACCAAGCCATATCCCTAAACCAAACCCTTAACCTAAACCAAACCCAAACCTTACAACTAGCCCTAACCCTAACTCTAAAAATTACTCTGACCCTGACACTGACCCTAACACTAATCCTAGCTCTAATCATTACCCTAACTTAAATTATTCCTAACACTAGACCTAGTCTTATCCGTAACTCTAAAACTATCCTTAATTGTAACCCTAGTTCATACATTAGTCATTGTCCTAACCCTAGCATTAACCCTAACACAAATCCACCTTCATCCGAGCCCTAAACCTAGTTTTAACCATAGTTATAACCCTAACACTAGCCCTAAACCTAACGCTAACCCTAGCCCTAACCCTAGCTCTAACCCTATCCCATACCCTAAGTCAAACCCTAACCCAAATGCTAACCCTAGCCCTAACCCTAGATCAAACCTAACTCTAAATCTAACCCTAGCCCTAAGCCTAAAGTCAATCTAACACTAGCCCTAAACCTGATGGTAATCCAAAATCTAGCGTTAACCCTAGACCTAGACCTAAAACAAAACTGAGCCATAGCCCTTACCATAACCCATAACATAAACTAAAACCTAACCCTACACTTAGCACTGACTTTAGCCCTAATTCAAGTCCTAAACCTAGCACTAAAACTAACCCTGACCCTGACACTGACTCTAAATATAACCGTTGCTCTAAACATCACCCTAACCCTAACCCTAAAACTGGCACAAATTGTAACACTGGTTCATTCATTAGCCATAGCCCTAACCCCAGCCCTAACCAAACCCAAAACCTCACCCTTATTTGAGACTTAATCCTAGTTTTAAACCTAACCCTAACCCAAAACCTAGCCCTAAACCTTACCCTAACCCTAGCCAGAATCCTAACCTAATCCTAACCCTAATTAAAACCCTATCCCTAACATTAAACCTAATTCTAACCATAATCTTGAACTTAGAACTAAACTTAAACCCAAACCTTGCACTAGCCCTAACCCTAGCTCAAACACTAACCATTATCTTACCCTAACCATAACCTTAACCCTAAACTAACACTTACCCTAACCCTAACACTTACTCTGAACCAAACCCTAGCTCTATCCCTATACCTAACCCTAATCCTAGACTTAATCCCAACCATAACCTAGCCCTAACCCTAGCTCTAAAACTATCCATTACACTAAACATAACCCTAACACTAATCCTAACCCAAACCGGACAGCTGAAAACTAACCCATCTGTTACCTTAAACCTTAACTAAAAACTAAAGTAAACCTTTCTTTTACCTTAATTCTAAACCTAACCCTAATGCTAATTCGAGCCCTAACCCCTTAACCTTAACATAAACCAAATGCTAACCCTGACCCTGACTATGACACTAATAATAATTCTAGCTCTAAAGCTGACTTTAACTTAAACCTAACCCTTACACTATACCAAGCCATAAACTCACCATAAAACTACCCTTAACCATAAAACTAGACCTGATATTTTCCCTTAGTCGTAGTGCTAACCCTATCAGAATACCTACCTCTCATTCTAGCCCTAATCCTAGCATTAATCGTAAACTGAACCATAACCCTAGGCCTAATAGTAATTCTAACCCTCACCCTAGCCCTAAACTTGGCAAGAACCCCACCCATTCCCCTAAACTTAACCCTAACCACAGTGCTAACCCTAACCCTAGCCCAAACCTTAGGTTTAACCCTAACGCTAACTCTAGTCCTAATACTAGCCCTAATTTAGCCCTAACACAAAGCCTCACCCTAAGCCTACTCCCAAGAATAACTCTAATTCTCAACCTAGACGTATCTCTAGTTCTAACCATATTCCTTACCATAACCCTAACACTAGCCCTAACCCTATCACAAGCCCTAACCCTAGATCAACCCTAACTCTAAATCTAACACTAAACCTAAGCCTAAACTTCCATCTAACACTAGCCCTAACCCTGATGCTAACCCAAAATCTAGCCTTAGCCCTAGCCGTAGCCCTAAAACAAAACTGAGACATAAACCTAACCGTAACCCTTAACATAAATCTAACCCTACACCTAGCACTAACTTTAGCCTTAATTCGAGTCCTAAACCTAACACTAAAACTAACCCTGACCCTGACACTGACCCGAAATATAACCATTGCTCTAAACATTACCCTAACCCTAACCCTAAAACTGGCACAAATTGTAACACTAGTTCATACATTAGCCATAGCCCTAACCCTAGCCCTAAGCAAACCCAAAACCTCACCCTTATTTGAGACGTAATCCTAGTTTTAAACCTAACCATAACCCAAAACCTAGCCCTAAATCTTACCCTAACCCTAGCAAGAATCCTAAACATAACTGTAGCCTTATCACTAGCTCTAAACCTATCCATTAACCTAACCCTAACCATAACCCTAATGGTAACCCTAGGCCTAACCCTAAACTTATTGCTAACCCTAACCTTATTCATTAACCTAAATCTAACCTGAAACCTAAACCTAGCACTATCATTACCCTATCCTTAACACTAATGCTAATTCGAGCCCTAATCCTAAACTTAACCTAAGCCAAACCCTAACACTGACCCTTCCCGTAATAATATACCTAGCTCTAACCCTGACCCTACCCCTAAACCTAACCCTTATATTAGACCATAGCCATAAACCTAACCCTAAAACTATTCCTCACATAACCTAACCTTAACACAAACCATAGTCCTAACCCTAACCTTAACCCTAGCCCTAATCCTATCCATAACCCTAGCCCTAAACTTAGCTCTAACCCTATCAATTACCCTAAACATAGCCCTAATTCTAACGCTAACCCTAGACCTAAATCTAACCCTAAGTCTAACTGTAACCCTATCCTTTATGCTAAAACTAACCTGAACCCTAAACCTAACCCTAACATTACCTGAACACACACCATAATGCTAATTTGAGCCCTAACCCTAAACCCTAACCTAAACAAAACCTAAACATGACCCTGACACTAATAATACCCCTAGCTCTAAATTTCACCATTACACTAAATCTAACCCTTACACTGAACATAACCATAAAACTATCCCTAAAATATCCCTAACTGTAACCCTGGAACTGACATTTGCCCTAATACTAATCCTAGCCCTAACCAAAACACAAACCCTAGCCCTCATTCTAGCCCTTAACCTAGCCTTAATCATAACTCTAATGAAACCCTAGACCTAACCCTAATTCTAACATTTATCCTAGCCCTAAACCTAGCTCTGACCCCATCATTTACACTAAACCTAACCCTAAGCCCAAACCTAACACTAGGCCTAAACATAAACATAAACCTAGCTGTATTCCTAGCCGTAATTAACCCTATACCTAACCAAACCCTAAGCCTAGGCCTAAGACTAACTCTCACTCTTGCCCTAGCCCTAGCCCTATTTCTAACCCTATTTTATCATAACCCTAATCCTAGCTATAAACCTAGAACTAATGCTAGCCATACCCTTAGCCCTAGATCTAATCTTAGATCTAAGCCTAACTCTAAATCTAACTCTAAACCTAAGACTAAACCTAACCCTAACACTAGTCCTAAACGTAATGCTAATCTTAAAACTAGCCCTAACCATAGCCCTAGCCCTAAAACAAATCCGAGACTTAGCCCTAACTTTAAAGTTTAACATAAATCAAAACCTAACCCTACACCTAGCCCTAACCCTAGCCCTAATTCGAGTCCAAACCCTAACCCTAAAGCTACCACTGACCTTAATTTTGACCCTAATACTAACCCTAGCTCTAAACACCACCCTAATGTTAAACCTAACCCTAACACTAGACCTAGTCCTAACCATAATCTTATAACTAGCCCAAATCATAACTCTACTGGAAATATTGGTCGTAACTCTGAACCTAGCCCTAACTCTAACAAAAATTTAGCCCTAATCTGAAACATAACTATAGCTTTAAACCTAAACCTAATCCTAACACTATCCCTAACCCTACCCTAAATGTAGCCCTAACCCTAGGTCTATCCCTATCCCTTACTCTAAGCCAAACCTAACCCTAATGCCAACCCTAGTCATATACCTAATCCTATTACTAGTATGAAACCTAGCCCTCATTCTAGCTCTAACCATAACTCAAACCTGACACTTATTCTGACCCTAATGGTAACTGTATGTCTAAACCAGACCCTAACCCTATTTTGAACCCTAACATTAGCACTAGAAATAAACCTATTCCTAAACCTAACACTAACACTAGCCCTACACCTAAACCTAATCCTAAATCTAGCCATATCTCTAGCCTTAGATATAAACAAAAACCTAGCCCTAGATGTAATAATAAACCTTAACCTAACCCAAACACAAACCCTAACCCTAGACCTAACCGTAGTGATAATTCTGGCTTTAACCATAAAGCTAACTCTAACCTGAACACTGACCCTGACCCTAACACTAACTCTAGCTCTAAACATCACGCTAACAATAATGCTAACCCTAATACTTGACCTAGCCATAACACTAACCCAAAAACTTGCCCTAATCATAACCCTAGTACGTACAATAGCTGTAGCCCTATAACTAGCCCTAATCTAACCCAAAATCTGGCCCTAATCTGAGCACTAATCCTAGCTTTAACCCTAACAGTAACCCTAGCCCTAAGCCAGTCCCTAACCCTTCCCTAACCCTAGCTCTTATCCTATTTGTTACCTCAAGCCAAACCCTAAACCTAATGCTATCTCTAGTCCTAATCCTAATCCATAGCCTAACCAAAACCCTAACCCTATTACTAGTCCTAACCCTAGACCTCATTCTACCTCTAACCATAACCCAAACCCCAATCCTAACCCTGAAACTTATACTGACACTAACACTAACCATAGGTCTAAACCTGACCCTAACCCGAACCCGAAACCTAACATTAGCCCTACCAGTAATCCTATACTGAAACCTAAACCTAACACTAGTCCTAGACCTAAACCTATTTTTTTTCTTTTGCTAATATTTTATTTAGGAATTTTGCATCTATGTAAATAAAAGAGAATACTCTGTGAATTTATCATTTATAATATCTTCATCAGATCTGGTGTGTGTCAGTTTCATAAAACCAATTGAAAATATAAAACTGATGTTATTTCTTCATTCATTAAATTTGGAAGAATTCACTAGTGAATATCTCTGCCTAGAAATTGCTTGATGAAGAAGTTTTAAAATGAAGATTCTATGCATTTATTTATTTTGTACCTGTTTTATTATGTTATGTTTTTCTAGGAGTTTGAATCTTTTATCTAAGTCATCAAATGTATTACCATGAAGTTTTTTCATTGTGTTCTTATTCTCTTGTAAATATCTGTGGAATCTGTCCTAATGTCACCTTTTTTTTCCTTTAATTTTTATTGTTGGTTGTTCAAAACATTACATAGTTCTTGACAAATCATATTTCACACTTTAATTCAAGTGGGTTATGAACTCCCATTTTTACCCCGGATACACATTGCAGCATCACATCGGTTACACATCTACTGTTTTACATATTGCTATACGACTGTCTGTTGTATTTTGCTGCCTTTCCTATCCTCTACTATCCCCCATCCCATCCCCTCCCATCTTCTCTCTCTACCCCATCTACTGTAATTCATTTATCCCCCTTGTTTTTTTCCCCTTTACCCTCACTTCCTCTTGTATGTAATTTTGTATAACCATGAGGGTCTCCTTCCATTTCCATGCAATTTCACTTCTCTTTCCTTTTCCCTCCCACGTCTCACCCCTGTTTAATGTTAATCTTCTTCTCATGCTCTTCCTCCCAACTCTGTTCTTAGTTACTCTCCTTATATCAAAGAAAACATTTGGCATTGGTTTTTTAGGGATTGGCTAGCTTCACTTAGCATAATCTGTTCTAATGCCATCCATTTCCCTGCAAATTCTATGATTTTGTCATTTTTTAATGCAGAGTAATACTCCATTGTGTATAACTGCCACAATTTTTTATCCATTTGTCTATTGAAGGGCATCTAGGTTGGTTCCACAGTCTTGCTATTGTGAATTGTGCTGCTATAAACATCGATGTAGCAGTGTCCCTGTAGCATGCTCTTTTTAGGTCTTTAGGGAATAGACCGAGAAGGGGAATAGCTGGGTCAAATGGTGGTTCCATTCCCAGCTTTCCAAGAAATCTCCATACTGCTTTCCAAATTGGCTGCACCAATTTGCAGTCCCACCAGCAATGTACAAGTGTACCCTTTTCCCCACATCCTCGCCAGCACTTGATGTTGTTTGACTTCATAATGGCTGCCAATCTTACTGGAGTGAGATGGTGTCTTAGGGTGGTTTTGATTTGCATTTCTCTTACTGCTAGAGAAGTTGAGCATTTTTTCATGTACTTATTGATTGATTGTACGTCCTCCTCTGAGAAGTGTCTGTTCAGATCCTTGGCCCATTTGGTGATTGGGTTATTTGTTTTCTTATTGTTTAATTTTTTGAGTTCTGTATATTAGGGCTCTATCTGAAGTGTGAGGAGTAAAGATTTGTTCCCAGGATGTAGGCTCCCTATTTACCTCTCTTATTGTTTCTTTTGCTGAGAAAAAACTTTTTAGTTTGAGTAAGTCCCATTTGTTGATTCTAGTTATTAACTCTTGTGCTATGGGTGTCCTATTGAGGAATTTGGAGCCCGACCCCACAGTATGTAGATCGTAGCCAACTTTTTCTTGTATCAGACGCCGTGTCTCTGATTTGATATCAAGCTCCTTGATCCATTTTGAGTTAACTTTTGTGCATGGCGAGAGAAAGGGATTCAGTTTCATTTTGTTGCAAATGGTTTTCCAGTTTTCCCAGCACCATTTGTTGAAGATGCTATCCTTCCTCCATTGCATGCTTTTAGCCCTTTTATCAAATATAAGATAGTTGTGGTTTTGTGGATTGGTTTCTGTGTCCTCTGTTCTGTACCATTGGTCCACCCGCCTGTTTTGGTACCAGTACCATGTTGTTTTTGTTACTATTGCTCTGTAGTATAGTTTGAGGTCTGGTATCGCTATATGGCCTGATTCACACTTCCTGCTTAGAGTTGTTTTTGCTATTATGGGTCTTTTATTTTTCCATATGAATTTCATGATTGCTTTCTCTATTTCTACAAGAAATGCCATTGGGATTTTGATTGGCATTGCATTAAACCTATAGAGAACTTTTGGTAATATCGCCATTTTGATGATGTTAGTTCTGCCTATCCAAGAACAGGGTATATTTTTCCATCTTCTAAGATCTTCTTCTATTTCTCTCTTTAGGGTTCTGTAGTTTTCATTGTATAAATCTTTCACCTCTTTTGTTAGGTTGATTCCCAAGTATTTTATTTTGTTTTGAGGATATTGTGAATGGAGTGGTTGTCCTCATTTCCATTTCAGAGGATTTGTCGCTGATATACAGGAATGCCTTTGATTTATGTGTGTTGATTTTATATCCTGCCACTTTGCTGAATTCATTTATTAGCTCTAATAGTTTCTTTGTAGACCCCTTTGGTTCTGCTAGGTACAGAATCATGTCATCTGCAAATAGTGATAATTTAAGTTCTTCTTTTCCTATTTTTATGCCTTTAATTTCTTTCATCTTTCTAATTGCTCTGGCCAGTGTTTCGAGAACTATGTTGAACAGAAGTGGTGAGAGAGGGTATCCCTGTCTTGTTCCAGATTTTAGAGGGAATGCCTTCAATTTTTCTCCATTCAGAATGATGCTAGCCTGAGGCTTAGCATAGATTGCTTTTACAATATTGAGGTATGTTCCTGTTATCCCTAGTTTTTCTAGAGTTTTGAACATAAAGGGATGCTGTACTTTGTCGAATGCTTTTTCCGCATCTATCAAGATGATCATATGGTTCTTATTTTTACGTCTATTGATGTGGTGAATAACATTTATTGATTTCCGTATATTGAACCATCCTTGCATCCCAGGGATGAATCCTACTTGATCATGGTGCACAATTTTTTTGATATGTTTTTGTATCCAATTCACCGGAATTTTATTGAGGATTTTTGCATCTAGGTTCATTAGAGATATTGGTCTGTAATTTTCTTTCTTTGAAGTGTCTTTTTCTGCTTTAGGTATCAGGGTGATGTTGTCCTCATAGAATGAATTTGGAAGTTCTCCCTCTTTTTCTATTTCCTGAAGTAGCTTGAAAAGTATTGGTATTAGTTCCTCTTTAAAGCTTTTGTAAAACTCTGCTGTATACCCATCCGGTCCTGGGCTTTTCTTAGTTGGTAGTCTTTTGATGGTTTCTTCTATTTCCTCAATTGATATTGGTCAGTTTAGGTTGTCTATATCTTCCTGACTCAATCTGGGCAGATCATATGACTTAAGAAATTTATCTATGCCTTCACTATCTTCTAATTTATTGGAGTATAAGGATTCAAAATAGTTTTTGATTATCTTCTGTATTTCTGAAGTGTCTGTTGTGATATTGCCTTTTTCATCCCGTTTGCTAGTAATTTGAGTTCTCTCTCTCTTCTTCTCTTCGCTAGCATGGCTAAGGGTCTGTCGATTTTGTTTATTTTTTCAAAGAACCAACTTTTAGTTTTGTCAATTTTTTCAATTGTTTCTTTTGTTTCAATTTCATTAATTTCAGCTCTGATTTTCATTATTTCTTGCCTTCTACTTCTTTTGCTGTTGTTTTGCTCTTCTTTTTCTAGAATTTTGAGATGAAGTATGAGATCATTTTTTTTTTCTTTTTTTAAGGAATGAACTCCAAGCAATGAATTTTCCTCTTAGAACTGCTTTCAATGTGTCCCATAGATTCCGATATGTTGTATCTGTGTTTTCATTTATCTCTAAGAATTTTTTAATTTCCTCCTTGATGTCTTCTATAACCCATTGATCATTCAGTAACCTATTGTTCATTCTCCAAGTGATGTATGATTTTTCCTTCCTTCTTTTATCGTTGATTTTCAGTTTCATTCCATTATGATCAGATAAGATGCATGGTATTATCTCTACTCCTTTATATTGTCTAAGAGTTCCCCTGTGACATAATATATGATCTATTTTTGAGAAGGATCCATGTGCTGCTGAGAAAAAAGTATAACTGCTTGATGTTGGATGGTATATTCTATATATGTCAATTAAATCTAGGTTATTAATTGTGTTATTGAGTTCTATAGTTTCCTTATTCAACTTTTGTTTGGAAGATCTGTCCAGTGGTGAGAAAGGTGTGTTGAAGTCTCCCATGATTATTGTATGGTGGTCTATTAGACTCTTGAACTTGAGAAGAGTTTGTTTGACGAACATATCTGCACCATTGTTTGGGGCATATATATTTATTATTCTTATGTCTTGTTGGTGTATAGTTCCCTTGAGCAGTATGTAGTGTCCCTCTTTATCCCTTTTGATTAACTTTGGCTTGAAATCTATTTTATTTGATATGAGTATGGACACTCCTGCTTGTTTCCGAAGTCCATATGAGTGATATGATTTTTCCCAACTTTTCACCTTCAGTCTATGTATGTCTTTTCCTATCAAATGTGTCTCCTGTAGGAGCATATTGTTGGTCATGTTTTGTGATCCATTCTACTATCCTGTGTCTCTTAATTGGTGAGTTTAAGACATTAACATTTAGGGCTATTATTGAGATATGGGTTGTTCTTCCAGCCATATTTGTTTATTTATGTTACTAAACATGGTTTGTTTTCCTCTTTGATTATTTTCCCCCCTTTACTGTACTACCTGCCACTGTTGGTTTTCATTGTTATTTTCCATTTCCTCTTCCTGTAATGTTTTGCTGAGGATTTTTTGGAGAGATGGTTTTCTAGCCGCAAATTTTTTTCACTTTTGTTTATCGTGGAAGGTTTTAATTTCATCTTCCAGCCTGAAGCTTAATTTCACTGGATACACAATTCTTGGTTGGAACCCATTTTCTCTCAGTGTTTGAAATATGTTATTCCAGGATCTTCTAGCTTTCAGAGTCTGTGTTGAAAGATCAGCTGTTATCCTGATTGGTTTACCCCTAAATGTAATCTGCTTCCTTTCTCTTGTAGCTTTTAAAATTCTCTCCTTATTCTGTATGTTGGGCATCTTCAGTATAATGTGTCTAGGTGTGGATCTCTTATGATTTTGCACATTCAGCATCCTGTAGGCTTCTAGGATTTGAGGTTCTGTCTCATTCTTCAAGTCTGGGAAGTTTTCTCATATTATTTCATTGTATAGATTGCTCATTCCTTTGGTTTGGACCTCTATACCTTCCTGTATCCCAATGACTATTAAGTTTGGTCTCTCTATGTTATCCCATACTTCTTGGATGTTCTTCTCATGGTTTCTTAACAGTCTTGCTGAGCTGTCTATGTTCTTTTCAAGTTGAAATACTTTGTCTTCATTGTCTGATGTTCTACCTTCTAAGTGTTCTACTCTGCTGGTAGTATTCTAAATTGAGTTTTTAAGTTGGTTTATTGCTTCCTGCATTTCTAGGATTTCTGTTTATTTGTTTTTTATAACCTCTATCTCCCTGTATAGTTGATCTTTTGCTTCTTGGATTTGTTTATGTAATTCATTGTTGAAGTGATCTTTCATTGTCTGATTTTGCTGTCTAATATCTTCCTTGAGACTCCAGATCATCTGAAGCATGTATATCCTGAATTCTTTATCTGACATTCCATCTGCTGCAGCTATTACCTCTTCTAACGTTGAGTTGACCTGCATTGCTTGTGGTCCTTTCTTTCCTTGTCTCTTCATACTGTTCGTGTTTCTTTCTGCTTGGTGAAACTGTTGTGTTATTGAATTTTCTCCCTATATATTTATATTGCTCTTGTATAGTTGCAAAGTCTCCCTCGCAGGCACAGGTGGCAGCTCTGCCCCTCCTCCAATTGGGGCAATGTGCCTACCACACCGGCAGGCCGCTGGGCCTGTTCTGCCATTCGGTAGCAGGTCCACCTACCTTGTAGGTGCGTGGGGCAGCTCTGCCCCTCCGCGGGTTGCTGAGCCTGTTCTGCCGGTGGGTATCAGGTCCGCCTACCTTGCAGGCGCAGTTGGCGGCTCTGCCCCGCTGCAGGCCCCTGGGGCTGTTCCGTCGGTGGTCACAGTTCTGCCTACCTTGCAGGTGCAGGGGGAGGGGCGGCTCTGCCCCTCCGTGGGTTTCTGGGCCTGTTCTGCCGGTTGGTCGCAGGTCTGCCTACCTCGCAGGCACAGTTGGGGCCGCTGGGCCTGTTCTGTCGGTGATCACAGTTCTGCCTACCTTGCAGGTGCGGGGGGAGGGGTGGCTCTACCCCTCAGCAGGCTGCTGGGCCTTTTCTGCCAGTGGGTCGCAGGTCTGCCTACCTTGCAGGCGCGTGGGGCAGCTCTGCCCCTCCGCGGGTTGCTGGGCCTGACCTGCTGGTGGGTCGCAAGTTGGCCTACCTTGGAGGTGCGGGGGCGGCTCTGCTAAACCTAATCTTAAATCTAGCCAAACTCTAGCCCTAGACCTGAACAACAACCTTGCCCTAGCCCTAACAATCACCCTTAACATAACCCAAACACTAACCCTACTTCTATACCTAACCCTAGTCCTAATTCTGGCACTAACCCCAAAACTCACTCTAACCTGAACACTGACCCTGACTCTAACATAAACATAGCTCCAAAGCTCACCCTAACTCAAAACCTAATCCCAACAGTACACCTAGCCATAACCCTAACCTAAAACTATCCCTCATCATAACCCTAACTCTTAACTACCCTTGGCCCTAAACCTAGGCCTAAAATAACACAAAACCTAGCCCTAATCATAGGCCTAAACGTAGCCCTAAGTGTAACCCTAAATTAACCCTAGCCCCAACCCTAACTGTAACCCTCCCCTTAGACCTAACCCTAGCTCAAACCTAAACTTTACCCTAAATATAACCCTAGCCCTATCCCAAACCCTAACCTAACCCTAGCCATAATCCTAACCTTAACCATAGCCCTAAGCATAGCTCTAATTCTGTACACTACCATAACCCTAGCCCTAATCCTTACCATAACACTAGCCCTAAACCTACCTCTAATCCTATCCATTACCCTAACCATAATCCTAACTCTAATTCTAAAACTAGGCTTAACCCTAACCCTATCACATTCCCTAAAACTACCCATTACCCTAAAACTAACCTGTACCCTAATCCTAAGCCTATTCATTACGCTAACCCTAACTCTAACCCTAATGCTAGTTAAAGCTCTAAAACTAAACCTCAACCTAAACTGAACCATAAGCCATACTCTGACCTTAATAATATATCTAGTTCTAAACTTGTTCCTTACCCAAAATCTAACCATTACACTAGACCTAACCATAAACATAACCCTAAATCTATCCCTAACCATAACCCTAGACTTAACCCTAGACACTTACCCTAACACAAATCCTAGCTCTAAAACTTATCCTGACTGAAAAACTAACCCTAACACTAGACAAACCCTAAATATACCCATAAGCATAACCCTAGTTCTTACATTACCCATACACCTAACAATAGCCCTAAAGCTCACACACAACCTAGCCCTAACCCTAGCCATAAACCTAGACCTAAGCATAACCCCAAACCTATTTCTTGCATTGACCTTTACCCTAACACTGGCTCTGGCCCTAACCCAAAATCAAACTCTAATCCTTACCCTAAACATAACAATATCCCTAACCCCCAACAAAACCCTAAACCTAGCCCGAATCCTGTCATCATAGCACAAATCCTAGCACAAACTCTATTCATTATCTTTACCATAACTCTAACCCTAACCGTAGCCCTGAATCTAAACCTAACCTTCACCCTAGCCCTAACCCTAGCTCACACCCTAACACTTCTGCTAAACCTAACACTAACACTATCCCTAGGCCTATCTATAAACCTAGCCAAAATCCTACAGTTAACACAAGCCCTAACACTAGCACTAACCCTATCCTTTACCCTAAACATAAACCTAACCCAAATGCTAACCCTAGGCCTAACCCTAATCCTATCACTAACACTAACCCTATCTATTACTCTAAACCTAACCTGAAGCCTAAACCTAACACTATCCTTTAATTTAACCCTAACCCTAATGCTAATTTGAGCCCTAACTCTAAACCTTATGCTAAACCAAACCCTAAACCGGACTCTGACCATAATAATACACATAGCTCTAAACCTGACCTTTACCCAAAACATAAATTTCCCCTAGACCTAGCCATAAAACTAAAGTTAACACTATCCCTAAACATAACCCTAGACCTTAGCCCTAGCCCTAATCCTAGCTCTAACCCTAACTCAAACCCTAGCCCTCATCCTAGCCTAAAATCTAGCCTTGATCCTAACCTGAATACTCACCCTATTCCTATACCTAATTTGAACCCTTTCCCTAGCCCTGAAACTAGGCATAACCTCATCCCTTCCCTTAAAACTAACCATAACCCTAACACTAACACTAACTCTAATTCTATCCCTAACAATGGGTCTAATTATAGGTCTAAACCTTACCCTAACCCTAAACTGAACCCTGAAACTAGCCCTACCAGTAAACTTTTACATAAACCTAACACTGACACTACCCCTAGACCTAAACCTAATCCTAAATCTAGCCTTATCTCTAACCCTAGACCTAAAAAATCTTAATCCTAGCCCTAACAATAATCCTTAATGTAAACCACAATAACACTACCCCTAGACCTAACCCTACTCCTGATTCTGGCTTTCACCCTAACTCTAATCTGATCCTGACACTAACACTAAACCTAGCTCTAAAACTGACTCTAAACCAAAATCTAAACCTAACAGTAGACCTAGCCATAATCCAAACCCTAAAACTATCCCTAATTAGAACCCTGGACCTTACATTACCTATAGCACTAACCCTAAACCTAAACCTAACACAAAACCTAGCCCTAATCCAAGGCCTAAACCTACCATAAGCATAACCCTAACCCTAAACCTAGCCTTAACCCTAAGCCTAACCCTCACCTTAGACCTTAGCATAGCTCAAAGACTAAACATTGGCCTAAACATAACCCAAGTCTTATCCCTAACAATAACCCTAACCCTACCCTAACCCTAACCCTAACCCTAAAACTATACATTACCCTTATGATAACCCTATTCCTAATGCTAACCCTAGGCACAACCCTAAGCCTATTGAATACCTTAAATCTCTCCATAACCCTAAGCCTACCCTGATCCCTAAACCTAACCCTATCCATTACTCTAAACCTAACTCTAACCCTAATCCTCATTTGAGCCCTATTCCTAAATCTTAATCTAATACAAACCGTAACACTGACCCTGAACCTAAAAATAACCCTAGCTCTAAAACTGACCCTTACCCTAAACTTAACACTTACACAAGTCTAAGACATAGACCGAATCCCAAATCTACTCCTAACTTTAACACTAGACCTGACATTTTTCCTAGCTCTAATTCTAGACCTAACCCTGCAACAAACCCTAGCCCTCATCCTAGCACTAAACCTAGCCTTAACCATAACTGTAACCCTAACCCTAGCCCTAATCCTTAATCTAACACTCACTCTACCTCTAAACCTAGCTATGACACATCCCTTAACCTAAGCTTAACCCTAAACCTAGTCCTAATGCTAGGCCTAAGCTGAACACTAACCCTAGTTCTAATCCTTGCCCTGATATAGCCCTATCCCTAAAACTAACCATAAACCTAGCCCTAAGCCTAACTCTAACTCTTGCCCTATCCTTATCCCTAGTTATATCCCTATCATTTACCATAACCCTAAACCTAGCCCTAACCCTGGCCCTATCATTAGACCTAGCCCTAACCCTAGATCTAACCCTAACTCCAAGTCTTAACATAACTCTCAGCCTAAGCCTAACAAAAACACTAGCCCTGACCCTAACGCTAATCATATAACCTAGGACTAGAACAAAAGTGAGAAATAGAGGCTGAGGATGTGACTCAAGCACTAGCTCATTCACCTGTCATGCATGGGGTACTGGGTTTGATCCTCAGGAACAATAAAAATATAATTAAAAAAAGATGTTGTGTCCACCAAAAACTAAAAAAAAATATAAAATATTAAAAATTCTCTCTCTCTCTCTCTCTCTCTCTCTCTCTCTTTCTAAAAAAAAAAAACTGAGCTAAAACCTTAACATAAACCAAACCCTAACACTACACGTAACCCTAACCCTAGCCCTAATTCGAGTCCTAACCATAACCTTAAACTAACCCTGACCCCGAATCATATCTAACCTTAGGTCTAAACACCACCCTAAACTTAAACCAAACCCTACCAGTAACCATAGCCTTAATTTGAGTCATAACCCTAACCTTAAAATTAACCCTGATGCTGAGTCATATACTAACAGTTACCCTAGCTCTAAAGATCAACCTCACCTTAAACTGAACCCGAACAGTAATCCTAGCCCTTATTTGAGTCCTAACCCTAACCCTAAAACTAACACTGTCTCTGAATCATATCCTAATACTAACATAGCTATAACTATCACCCTAACATTAAAACTAACCCTAACACTAGACCTACCCCTACTCCTACCTCTAATTGTAACCCTCGTTCTTACATTATCCATTGCCATAATATTAGCCCTAACCCTAACACAAAATTAGCCCTAATCTGAGCCCTAAATCTATATTTAACCCTAACCCTAACCCTAACCCTAACTCTAGCCCTAACACTAGCTCTAAGCCTATCCCTTACCCAAAGCAAAACCCTAACCCTAATCCTAACACTAGACCTATCCCTAATCCTTAAGCTAACCAAAACCCTAACCCTATTAATAGTCATAACCCTACCCTCACTCTAGCTCTAATCCTATTCCAAATGCTAATGTTAACCCTGACCATTATTTTGACCCTAACACTAATCCTAGGTCTAAACCTTGCCCTAACACTAGACCAAACCCTAACACTAGCCCTAGACGTAAAACAAATCTTAAATCTAGCATTAACTCTAGCCCTAGACCTAAACAAAAACCTATCCCTAGTTCTTAAAGTAACCCTTAACCTAACACAAACACTAACCCTATGCCTAGACCTAAACCTAGTTCTAATTCTGGCTGTAACCCTAACTTTAACTCTAACCCAAACACTGACCCTGCTTTTAAGAGTAAACCTACCTCTAAACCTGACCTAACCAAAAATCTAAACCTAACACTAGACGTAGCCAAAATGCTAACCCTAAAACTAGCCGTAATCATAACCCTAGCTCTTACATTACCCACAGCCCTAACCCTAGGCCTAAACCTAACACAAAATCTAAGACTAATTTTAGGCGTAAGAATAACCCTAACCCTAACCTAACACTTGATTAGTCCTAACCCTACATCAAACCTAACCCTTATCCTAAACATAAACCTACACCTGTCCCTAATTATACCTCTAACACTAGCCCTAATCCTAAACTTAACCCTAGCCCTAACCTAGCTCTAAACCTACCCATTACCCTAAAACTAACCCTAAACCTATTGGTAACCCTAGGCCTAACCCTAACCCTAAACCTAACCAGAAAACTGACACTAAACCTAACCCTAAACCTCACACTCACCATAGACCTAACTCTAGCTCAAACCCTAACCCTTACCATAAACCTAAACATAACCATAGCCCTAACCCTAAACCTAACCCTAAATCTAACACTAATCATAACCCTATGCCTACATCTAAACATATCCATTACTCTAACCCTAACCCTACCCCTAATGATGAAGCTAGCCCTATTCCAACTCTAACCCTAACCATACTCTAATCTTATCCCTAGACCTAACTCTAAACCTAATCCTTGCCCTATCTCTAACCCTAGCTCAAAACCTAATGCTTAGGCTAAACATAAACTTAAAACTAAACCTAGTCTAGTGCTAACCCTAACCCTAACCCTAACTCAAGACCTATTCCTAATCATAACCCTAGCCCTAAACTTAGCTCTAACCCTATCCATTATCCTAACCATGTCCATTACCCTAATGCTAACCCTAGGCCTAACACAAACCCTATCGCTAAACCTATCCCTACAATTACCGTAAACCTAAACTGAACCCAAATAAAAACCTATCATTACCCTATCCTGACCCTAATGATTATTTGAGCCCTAACACTAAACTCTAACCTCAACCAAACTCTAACCTGATCCTGACCCTAATAATTCCCCTAGCTCTAAATCTGACCCTTAGCCCTAAACCTAACCCTTACACTAGACCTAGCCATAAACCTTATCATAAAACTGTTCTCTCCTCAACCATAACCCCACACTTGCCATTAGCCCTGGCCCTAATCCTAGCTCTAACCATAACAGAAACCCCAGCTCTTATCCTAGCCCTAAACCTAGATTAATCTTAACCCTAGCTCTAACCCCAATACTAACTCTAGCCTTAATCTTAGCCTTATTTTCACCCTATCTTTAAACCTAACCCTAATGCTAGATCTAAGAATAAATCTAACTATCACACTAGCCCTATCACTAGTTCCAACTCTATCCCTTAATGTAACCCTAACCAGAGCCCTAAACTTAGTACTAACATTTTCACTATCCATAGCCCAAGCACTAAACTTAGATCATAATCTATCTCTAAAACTAAAACTAATCCGAAGCCTAAACCTAACCCTAAAACTAGCCCTAACCCTAACACCAATTCTAAAGCTAGCCCTAATCCTAGCCCTAGCCCTAAAACAAAATCGAGCTATATGCTCTATCCCTAACCCTTAAACTAAACAAAACCCTAACCATACATCTACCTCTAATCCTAGACCTAATTTGAGTTTTAAGCTGAACTCTAAAACTAACCCTGACACTGACTCTGACACTAACACTAATCCTAGCTCTAAACATCACCCTAATCCTAACACTAACACTAACACTAAACCTAGCCCTAATCTTAACCTTAAAATTAGCCCTAATCGTAACCCTTGTACTTACATTATCCATAATCCTAACCCTAACACTAACTTAACCCAAATCCTAGCCCTAATCCGAGCCCTAACCTGAGATTTAACCCTAACCCTAACCCTAACCCTAGCCCTAGACCTAATCATAACCATAACCCTAGCTCTAACCCTATACATTACCATAACATTAACCCTAACTCTAATGCTAACCCTAGACCTAAACCCAACCCTATCTCTAATCCTTTCCCTATCCATTTCCCTAAACCTAACATGAACCCTAATTCGAAGCCTATCATTACCCCCTAATCCTTACCTAATGCTAATTCAATCCCTAACTTTAAGCCTGAACCTATTCCAAGCCCTAACCTAGACCTTCACCTTAATAATATCCCTAGCCCTAAACCTGACCCGAACCCTAAACCTAAATCTTACACTAGACATACACATAATCCCAATCCTAAAACAATCTGTAAACATAATTCTAGACTTGAAATTAGCCATACTCCTAATCCTAGCCCTAACCCTAAAACAAATCCTAGCCCTCATCCTACTCCTAAACCTAGCCTTAATCATAACCCTAATCCTAACCCTTATTCTAAATATCACCCTACCTATAAAACAAGCATAACACCATCACTTACCCTAAACTAAATCCTAAATCTAACCCTAATTTATGCATAACTGAATACTAATCATAGCCATAATCCTAGCCCTAATTTAGCCCTATCCCTAACCCTAACCCTAACCTTAGCCGTAAGACTAACAATAATTCTCACACTAGCCCTATCACTAGTTTTAATCCTAGCCCTTACCATAACCATAACCCTAGTGCTAACTCTTGCCCAATTATTAGTCCTAGCCCTAAGCCTAAGCCTAAGCCTCACACTAACACTAAACCTAATCCTAACGCTAATCATAAAACTAGCCCTAACCCTTCCACTAGCAGTAAAACAAAAACAAGCAATAGCCCTAACCATAAACCTAACGTAAACCAAACCCTAACACTACACCTAGACCTAACCATAGCCTTAATTTGAGTCCTAACCCTAACCTTAAAAGTATTCCTGACACTGATTCATATGCTAAACTCACCCTAGCTTGAAACACCATTCTAAATTTAAACCAAAACTTAACAGTAACCCTAGCCCTTATTTGAGTCCTAACCCTATCTCTGACCCTGACTCATATCCTAAAACTAACCCTAGCTCTAAATATCACCCTAAATTTAAACTTAACCCTAATACTAAAACTACACCTACCCCTAACCCTAACCCTAAAACTTACCCTAATTGTAATCCTTGTTCTTATATTAGCAAATGCCCTAACCATAGTCCTAACCCTAACACAAAACTAGCCCTAATCCGAACCCTAAACCTACCTTTAACCTTAACCCTACCCTAAATCTAGCCCTAAACCTAGCTCTAAACCTATCCCTTACCCTAAGTGAAACCCTAACCCTAATGGTAAACCTAGACCTATCCTTAATCCTTAGGCTAACCAAAATAATAAACCCTATTAATAGTCCTGACCCTAGCCCTCATTCTAGCTCTCATCCTATCCCAAACCCGTTAGCTATCCCTGACCCTTAATCTGACCCTCACAAAAACCCTAGGTCTAAAACTGACCCTAAACATAGAGCAAACCCTAACACTGGCCATACCGCTAACTTATACCTAAAACTAATCCAAACCCTTAATCTAAGACTAACTCTAACTCTCATGCCATCCCTATCCCTAGTTCTAAGCCTATCCATTACCAAAACACTTACCCTAGCCCTAACCCTTGCTCTATCCTTAGTCCTAGCCCTAACCAAGATCTAACCCTAACTCGAAATCTAACCCTAAGCCTAAGCCTAAGCCAAACACTAAAACTAGCCCTAATCCTAACCCTAGCAGTAAAACAAACTGAGCAATAGCCCTAACCATAAACCTTAACTTCAAACAAAGCTTAACACTACACGTAGACATAACCATAGTCTTAATTTGAGTCCTAAACCTAACCTTAAATCTAACCCTGACTCTGACTCATATCCTAACGCTCACTATAGCTCTAAACACACTCCTAACCTTAAACTGAAACCTAAAAGTAAACCTATTACTAATTGGAGTCCTAACCCTAACCCTGACCCTGACTCATATCCTAACACTAATCCTAGCTCTAAATATCATCCTAACCTTAAACCTAACCCTAACACTAGACCTGCCCCTAACCCTAACCCTAAAACTAACCCTCATTATAACCAGAGTTCTTACATTAGCCATTGCCCTATCATTAACCCTGACCCTAACACAAAAACTAGCCCTAATCCGAGCCCTAAACCTTGACTTAACCCTAACCCTAACTCTAGCCCTAACCCTAGCTCTAAGGCTGTCACTTACCCTATGAATAACCCTAAAACTTATGGTAGCCCTAGACTTATGCCTAATCCTTAGGCTAACCAAAATCCTAACCTTATTATTAGTCCTGACCCTAGCCCTCATTCTAGCTGTAATCCTATCCCAAACCTGAAGGCTAACCCTGACCCTTATCCTGACCCTAACACAAACCCTAGTTCTAAACCTGACCCTAACACTAGACTAAAACCTAACACTAGCCCTGGACCTAATCCTAATCCTAAATCTAGTCTTATATCTAGCTTTAGACCTAAACAAAAACCTAGTTCTAAGCCTAACAATAACCATTATCCAAAAACAAACACTAACCATACACCTAGACCTAAACCTACTTCTAATTCTGGCTGTAACCCTAACTCAAAATCTAACCCAAACACTGACTCTGCCTTTAACAGTAAACCTACTTCTAAACCTGACCCTAACTGAAATTCTAAACCTAACACTAGATCTTGGCATAACCCTAACCCTAAAATTATCCCTAATCATAATCCTAGCTCTTACATTACCCACAGCTTTAACCCTAGGCCTAAACCTAACAAAAAACTTAGAGCTAATCCTAGGCCTTACCTAGCCCTAAGCATAACCCTAACCCTAATCATAGTCCTTACCGATACCTAACCCTCGCCTTAGCCCTAACCCTAGCTCAAAACCTAACCCTTACTAGAAACATACACCTAGAAATATCCCTGAATCTAACCCTAGACCAAGTCCTAATCCTAACTGTAACCATAGCCCTAACCCTAGCTCTAAACCTACCCATTACCCTAACCCTAACCCTAACCCTAACCCTAACCCTAATTGTAAACCTAGCCTTAACCCTGACCATAATCCTAACCCTAAACACAAAACTAACCCTAGACCTAACACTAAACTAATACTCGCTATACTCCTAACCATAGATCAAACCTGAACCATAACCATAAACCTAAACATAACCCTAGACCTAACCCTAACCCTAAACTTAAATCTAGCCCTGTCCCTAACCCTAAACATATATCTAACTGTATTTATTACACTAACCCTAACACTAAACTTAATTATTACCATTCCCCTAACCCTAACCCCAATAAAATTAATTATTACCATTCCCCTAACCCTAACCCTAACCCTAAAACTACCGTAATTCTATCCCTAAACATAACCCTGAACCTAACCCTTGTCCTAACACTAATCATAGCTCAGAACATAACTGTTACACTAAACATAAAACTAACTCTAACCCTAGTTCTAACCCATACCCTAACACTAACTAAAGACCTAATCCTAACCATAAGTGTAGCTATAAACTTAGCTCTAACTGTATGCATTACCCTAATCATAACCCATACCCTAATGCTAATTCTAGGCCTAACCCTTTCTAAAGACCTAATCCTAACCATAACCCTAGCCCTAAATTTAACTCTAACTGTATCCATTGCCGTAAACATAGCCCTTTCCCTAATGCTAACCCTAGGCCTAACCCTACACCTATCACTAACCCCAACCCTCTAAATTACCCTAAACCTAACCTGAAACCTAAATCTAACCCTATCATTACCCTAAACGTAAAACTAATGCTAATTTGATCCCTAAACCTAAACTCAAACCTAAAAGAAACCCTAACCATGACCCTGACCCTGTACTTCTAACCTGACCCTTACCCTAAACCTAATCCTTACATTGGACCTAGCCAAAACCCTAAAACTATCCATAAACATAACCCTAGACCTGACATTAACCCTAGATATAATCCTACCCCTAACCTGAACACAAACCCTAGCCCATATAAGCACTAAACATAGCCTTAATCATAACCCTATCCTTAAAGTTAGGCCTAACTTAAAACCAACACTATCCCTAATCTTAGACCTAACTTAGCCCTATCCCTAACCCTAACCCTAACCCTAGCCCGAAAACTAAGTCTAACTCTATCCCTAGCCCTAAAACTATTTCTAACCCTATCCCTTACTGGAATTCTAAACCTAGCTCTAATCCTAGGCCTCACCCTAGCCTTTTCCTTAGCCCTAGCACTAACCTTGAATCTAACCTTAACTCTAAATCTAACTCTAATGCAAAGCCTAAGCCTAACCCTAACACTAACCCTAACCCTAATGCTACTCCTAAAACTAGCCCTAAATCTAGGCCTAGCCATAATACAAAACCGAGCCATATTCCTAACCCTAACACTTAATCCAAACCAAACCCTAACCCTACACCTAGCACTAACCCTAGCCTATTTCTAGCTTTAAGCAAAACCCTAAAACAAGTCCTAACCCTCATTCTGTTGCTAACACTAACCCTAGCTTTAAAAATCACCCTAAAACATAACCCTAAACATAACACTAGACCTAGACCTAATTCTAACCCTAACCCTAAAATTAGCCCTAATTGTAACCATTGTACTTACATTAGCCATAACCCTAACCCTAGCCCTAACTTAACTCAAAACCTAGCCTAATCTGAGACCTAAACCAGCTTTAACCCTAACCCTAAACTTAACCCTAAATCTAGCACCAAGAATAACAATAACCTTAGCTTTAACCCTAGCTCTAACCCTATCCATTACCCTAACCATAGTCCTAATGCTAATACTAACCCTAGGATTAAACCTTACCATATCCCTAATCCTAACACTATCCATTACCCTAAACCTAACTTGAAACCTAAACCTAACTATATCATTACCCTAACCCTAAACCTATGCTAATTTGAGCTCTAAATTTAAACATTAACCCATCCCAAACACGAATCACGACCCTGAACCAAACAATACCCTTAGCACTAATCGTGACCCTGACCCTAAACCTAACCCTTACACTACATCTAACCTAACCCTAAACTATCTTTAACTGTAAAGCTGAACCTGAAATTAGCCCTAGCCCTAATCTTAGCCCAAAACCTAGCCTTAATCCTAACCCAAACCGTAACCCTAATTCTAAACCTCGCCCTAGCCCTAAACCTAGCTATAACCCCATCCCTTACCCTAAACCTAACAATAACCCTAAACTTAACCATAATGTTAAACCTAACCATAACCCTTGCCCTAACCCTAAGCCTAACCCTAACACTAAGCCTAGCATTAACCCTAATTTAGTCCTATCCTAACCCTAAACTTAGCCTTAAGACGAACTCTAATTATTGCCCTAGCCCTAGCCCTAGGTCTATCCTTAGCCCTAGCCCAAACCTGGATCTAAACCTAACTCTAAATTTAAACCTAACTCTGAATTTAACCATAACCATAATCCTAAACCAAACCCCAACACTAGCCCTAACAATAATGCTAATCCTAAAACTTCCTTTACCCCTAGCCCTAGCCTTAAAACAAAACCAAGCCATATCCCTAACAAAAACCCTTAACCTAAACCAAACCATAAACCTACACCTAGCCCTAACCCTAACTCTAAAAATAATCCTGACCCTGACAATGATCCTAACACTAATCCTAGCTCTAAACATCACCCTAACCTTAAATTAACCCTAACACCAGGCATAAGCTTAATCCTAACCATAAAACTAGCCCTAATCATAACCCTAGTTCGTACATTAGTCGTTGTCATAACCCTAGCCCTAACCCTAACACAAATCCTAACCCTAATTCTAGTCCTAACCCTAGCTTAAACCCTAATCTTAACCCTAACTAACCATAACCCTAACCCTAACCCGAGCCCTATCCCTAGCGCTAATCTTATCCCTTACCCTAAGACTACCCTAAAACAAATGCTAACCCTAGTCCTAACCCTAATCCTTAACCTAACTTAAACACTAACAGTATTACTAGTCCTAACCCTAGCCCTCATTCTAGTTCTAACCCTAACCTTGATCCTTATTCTGATCCTAACAATAACCCTAGGTCTAACCTGACCCTAACCCTAAACCAAACCCTAACACTAGCCCTACCAGTAAGCCTATTCCTATACCTGACCATAACACTAAATCTAGACCCAAAACTAATCCTAAATATAGCTATAATTCTAGCCCTAGACCTAAATGAAACCCTAGCTCTAGCCCTAACCAATAACCCTTATCCTAAACTAAACACTTACCCTACCCATAGACCTAACACTAGTCCTAATTCTGGCTCTAACCCTAACCCTAATCCTATCTGGAACACTGACCCTGACCCTAACATTAACCTAACTCTAAACCTGACCCTAACCCAAAACCTAGTCCTAATACTAAACCTAGCCATAACCCTAACCCTAATACTAGCCCTAAACATAACCCTAGCCCTAACCCTATTTTAACCCTAATCTTAAACCTAACAGTAGCCCTAACCCTAACCATAGTCCTAACCCCAGCCCTAAACCTAACACAAATCCGAGCCATAATCCTAGGCCTAAACATAGCCCTAAGCATAACCCAAACCCTAACCCTAGCCCTAACACTAACACTTGCTTTAGAACTAACCCTAGCTCAAAGCCAAACCCTTACCCTAAATATTACTCTAGCCATATCCTAAACTATAACTCTAACCCTAGCTCTTATCCTAACCTTAATCCTAGCTCAAACTTTAGTTCTAACCCTGTCAATTACCCTAACCCTAACCCTAATTATAACCCTATCCCTAACACTAAACCTAACCCTAAACATAAACATATCCCAAGACCTAACCATAAACCTAAACCTCACCATAGCACTAATCCTAGTTGAAACATTAAGCCTTACACTAAATCTAATCCTAAGACTAGCCCTAAAACATGATCTAACCCTAATCATAACCCAAACCCTTAATCTAACATTTTCTATTACCATAAAACTAACCCTAACTGCAATGAAAACGCTAGCCATAACCCAAACCCTAAACCAAACCCTAAACATAAACATATCCCTGGACCTGAACATAAACCTAACCCTCGCCCTAGAAATTACCCTAACTCAAACACTAAACTTTACCCTAACCTAATCATAACCCTAGCCCTAAACCTAACACTGTAAACCAAACCATAGCCCTATCCCTAAACCTAACTCTAATTTTAGACTGAATTCAAACCATAAATTAGCCCTAACCCTAGCTCTAAATCTATCCATTACACTAAACATAACCCTAACCAAATGCTAACCTTAACCCTATTGCTAAACCTAACCCATCCATTACCCTAAACCTTAACTGAAACCTAAACCTAACCCTATCCATTACCCTAACCCTAAGCTTAAACCTAACACTAATTCAAGCCCTAAACCTAATCTTTGACCTAAACCAAATGCTAACACTGACCCTCACCCTAATGATACCCCTAACTCTAAACCCTAAACATAGCTCTGACACTAGACCTAGCAATAACCTAACCCTAAAACTATCCTTAATCATAATTTGACTTGACATTAGCCCTAGCCTAGTCCTGTCCCTGAACCTAAAAGAAACCCTAGCCCTAAACCTAGCCTTAATCCTAACCTAAACACTAACCCTAGCCGTAATTCTAATTCTTACCCTCACACTAGTCCTAAAGCTAGCTATAACCCCACCCATTCCCCTAAACTTAATCTTAACCCCAATGCTAATCCTAAACATAGCCCTAACCCTAGGCCTATCCCTAACACTAACCTTATCCCTAATCCTAACCCTATTTTAGCTTTAAATCTAACCCTAACCATAAGCCTAGTTCTAAATCTAAATCTAACTCTTGACCAAGCCATTTCCCTAGTCCTAACCATATTCCTTACCGTAACACTAACCCTAGCTCCACCCTAACCCTGGATCTAACCCTAATTCTAAATCTAACCCTAACCCTAAGCCTACACCTCACCCTAACACTATCCCTAACCCTAATGCTAATTCAAAATCTATCCTAACCCTAGCCTTAGCCCTAAAACAAAACTGAGCCATAGCTTTAAACCTAACCCTAACCCATAGAAGTCAAGATGAAGTGAAACCTTAAAACATAAACTGTTCCTGACAGCGAACCTTGAACTGAGAAGGCCCAACCTGGGAAACATGGTAATGCTAGGTAATAAATGAATCCTGAACGGAATCAAAGAAATTTGAACAAAACTAACTCTAAACCGAACATTAGTTCTAACCCCAGCCCTAACACTAATCCTAAAACTAAGCCTTTCCTGTTTATAGAGCTTGATCATAAAAGCCCCAAACTTGGGGTGCCTAGTAGGGGAAGGTAACAGATGAATCCTGCCCAGTATCAAAAATTCTGACCAATAATTGGGGAAGGTGTTTCAATACATGCCTATTTCTCCTGTTTTCTCCTAAAGTGCTCTTGGATAAATTGTTTTTTCATGCTTCAGCTTAAGGTACTTTCATAAGGAACAAACCAGAGCATGCCCACAGTGAAGTGATTGAGTGTGTGAAGTTTCGTGCAGCTAGCACAAACCCTGTTTGATTTCCAGCTCCATTTCCATTCACACCTATAGGCCATAATGTAGTGAAAACTGAAACTTCAAACTGTTCCTGACACTGAACCATTGAACGTTGAAGGCCCAAACTTGGGAAGCCTACTAACTTTAATAAAACATGAATCTGTACAGTATCAAAGTAATCAGACCAAAAAAAAAAAAAAATTCAAAGCTCTTTCAGTACATGTGTATTTTGCTTGCTCTTAAAGCACTCAGAGATAAAGCTGTTTCTTTCTACTTCAGCTTAGGGATAGTTCACAGGAAACAAACCAGAGTATGTTCACTGAGAACTGATTGAAGGTGTGAAGTTTCAAGCAGCTAGCACAAAGCCGGTTTGATTTCCAGCTTCACTTCCATTCACCCCTATGGGGCAAAAAGAAGAGAAACATGAAAATTGAAACTGTTCCTGAGAGAAAACCCTTCTATGTAGGAGGCCCAAACATTTGGAGTATAGTCAAAATAGGAAAAAGGTGAATCCTGCCCAGTATCTAAAAATTTATAAAAAACTAACTCTAACCCTAACACCTGGTCTAAACCTAGTCCTAACACTAAATCTAACCCTAAACCTAATCTGCTTAGAGAAAATTTGATCATAGAAGTTTCGAAATGGGGAGTCTAGTGGTGCAAGCTTACAGATGAAACATTGGCAATTTCAAAGAAATATGACAAAATAATTGGAGGAGCTATTTCATTACATGCATATTTTTCTGTTTTCTCCTAAAGTGTTCTCAGATAAATTTGTATTGCATGTTTCAGCTTATTACTAATTTCACAAGGAACAAACCAGAGAGTGCCCATGGAGAACTGATTGAGTGTGCGAAGTATCAAGCAGTTAGCACCAACCTTGTTTGATTTTCAGCTCCATGTCCATTTACCCATGTAGGTCAAAATGAAGTGAATACGTAAAATACAAATTGTTCCTGTCAGCAAAGAATTGAACCGAGAAGGCCAAAATCTGGCTAACATTGTAAGGCTAGGAAAAAATGTATCCTGCCCAGTATCAAAGAAATTTGAACAAGACAAACTCTAACCCTAAAACTAGACCTAACTCTAACCTAACCTGTTTAGAGAACCTTTGATCATAGAAGTCTCCAAGATGAGGAGCCTGGTGGGGAAAGCTAATAGATAAATCTTGCCCAGTATCAAAGAAATCTGACCAAATGATTGGGGGGGGGGGGTAGTTCAGTACATGCATATTTTCCGGTTGTCTCCTAAAATGTCCTCGCATAATGTTGTTTTTGCATGCTTCATCTTTGGGATACATTCACAAGGATAAAACCAGAGCGACCTCACAGAGAACTGATTGAGTGTGTGAAGTTTCAAGCAGCTAGCAAAAACCCTTTTTGATTTCCAGCTCCATTTCCATTTACCCATATAGGTCAAAATGAAGTGAAACCTTAAAATAATACCTGAAATACTACAGAAAACCAGTGAACCCAGAAGGCCCAAACCTAAGGCTGGGTAATAGATAAATCCTGCCTAGTGTCAAACAAATTTGAACAAAATTACTGTAAACCTAACACTAGATCTATCCTTAATCCTAACCCCACAGCTCACCCTAGCCTGTTTAGAGAACCTTTGATCATAGAAGTCCCAAACGAAGGGAGCCTAGTGGGGCAAGCTAACAGATGAATCCTGCACAATATCAAAGAAATATGAGCAAATAATTGGTTGAAGTGTTTCAGTACATACATATTTCTTGATTTCACCAAAAGTGCTCTGGGATAAAGTTGCTTTGCATGTTTCAGCTGAGGGCAAATTTCACAAGGAACAAACCAGAGAGTTCCCACAGAGAACTGATTGAGTGTGTGCATTTTCAAGCAGCTAGCACCAACCCTGTTTGATTTTGTGCTCCATTTCTCTTCAACAAAATAGTTCAAAATAAAGTGAAACCTTAAAATACAAAGTGTTCCTGACAGCAAACAATTGAACCGAGAAGGCCCAAACCAGGGAACATTGTGAGGCTAGGTAAAAGATGAATCCTGCCCAGTATCAAAGATACATGAACAAAACTGACTCTAACCCTAAGACTAGGTTTAAATCTAGCCCTTACCCTAACCATAAACCTAACCCTAACCTGTTTAGAGAATCTTTTATCGTAGAAGTCCCAAGTTAAGGGAGCCTAGTGGGGCAAGCTAACAGATGAATCTTGTGCAGTATCAAAGAAATCTGATCAAATAATTTGGGGAGGTAGTTCATTACATGTATATTTCCCTGTTGTCTCCAACAGTACTTTCAGATACAGATGTTTTTGCATGCTTCAGCTTTGGGAAACATTCACAGGAAAGAAACCAGAGTAGCCACATAGAACTGATTCAGTGTGTGCAGTTTTAAGCAGCGAGCACCAAACCTGTTTGATTTCAAGTTCCATTTCCATTTACCCGTATAGGTCAAAATGAAGGAAACCTTAAAATACAAACTGTTCCTGACAGCAAACCATTAAAGGGATAAGGCCCAAGCCTGGGGAAAATAGTAAGGCTAGGGAAAAGATTAATTATGCCAAGGATCAAATGAATTTGAATAAAACTCACTCTAACTCTAACACTAGATCTAACCCAACCCTAACCTAACTCTAGCTGTTTAGAGTACTCATGATCATAGAAGTCCCAAACTTGGGGAGCCTAGTGGTGCAACTTAAGAGATGAATCTTGTGCAGTATCAAATAAATTTGATGAAAAACTGGGGGAGGTATTTCATATTTGTTCATATGAAGTACATTCATATTTCCCTGTTTTTTTCTAACAGTGCTCATGGATAAATTGTTTTTCATGCTTCAACTTAAGGTACTTTCACAAAGAAAAAGCAAAGAATGCCCATAGAGAGCTGATTGAGTATATGAAGTTTTATGCAGCTAGCAACACCCCTGTTTGATTTCTAGCTCCATTGCATTCACACCTACAGGCCATAATGAAGTGAAACCTAAAAATTCAAACTGTTCCTGACACTGAACCATTGCATCTTGAAGGCCCAAACTTGGGAAGCCTACTAAGGCTAGGTCAAGGATGAATCCTGTAAAGTATCAAATTATCAACCAAAAATAATTTGAAGCTCTTTCAGTACATGGTTATTCTGCTTGCTCCTAAAGCACTCTGAGATAAAGCTATTACTTTCTACTTCATCTTTTGGCTACTTCCATGGCAAACACCAGAATATACTCACTGAAAATCGATTGAGTGTGTGAAGTTTCAAGCAGCTAGCCCAAACACTTTTTGATTAACAGCTTTATTTCCATTCACACCTATAGGGCAAAAAGAAGAGCAACATGAAAATTGAAACTGTTCCTGAAGGCAAACCCTTTATGTAGGAGGCCCAAACATTTGGTGTATAGTCAAAATTGAAAAAGATGAATTCTGCACAGTATCATAGAAATTTGAAAACAAAACTAACTCTTACCTTAACACTAGGTCTAATGCTAGTCCTTGCACTAACCCTAACACTAACCTTAAGATGTTTAGAGTCCCTTTTATCCTAGAAGTCCCACAATTGGGAAGCCAAGTTGGGTAGGCTAATGGATGAATCTTTCACAATATCAAAGAAATCTGACCAAATAATTGGAGAGGTAGTTCAGTACATGCATATTTTCCTTTTTTATCCTAAAGTGCTCTCACATAAGGTTGTTTTGCATTCTTCAACTTAGGGCTACTTTTAGAAGTAATAAACCAGAGAATGCCCATAGAAAACTGATTGAGTGTGTGAGATTTGAAGTAACTAGCACCCACCCTGTTGGATTTCCAGCTCCATTAACATTTACACGCATAGGTCAAAATGAAATGAAAACTAAAATACAAACTGTTCAGGAGAGCAAACCCTTGGATCAAGAGGCCCAATCCTAGTGAATATAGTAATGCTAGGTAAAAGTTAAATTATGTCCAGTATCAAAGAAATTTGAACAAAACTATATCTAACAAAATAGTAGCTGTAATCCTAGCCCAAATATAATACTAAATCTAACCTAACCTGTTTAGAAAACCATTGATCATATTAGTCCCCAAATAAAGGAACCCAGTGGGGCAAGCTAACAGGTGAATCCTGTGCAGTATCAAAGAATCTGACCAAATTTTGGGGGAGGTATTTCATTAAGTGCATATTTCCTTGTTATCTCCAAATGTGCTCTTGGATAAATTATTTTTTCAAGCTTTAAGGTATTTTAACAGAGAACAACCAGAGAGTGCCCACAGAGAGCTGATGGAGTTTGTGAAGTTTCAAGCAGCTAGTAGTAACTCTGTTTGATTTCCAGCTCCATTTTCATTCACGTCTATAGGCAATAATAAAGTGAACCCTAAAAATTCAAACTGTTCCTCACAGTTAACTGGCAAACCTTTAAAACCCCAAACTCGGGGATTCTACTAATACTAGGAAAAGGATGAATCCTGTACAATATCAAAATAATCCATGCAAAAAAAAATTGAAGCTTGCTCCTAAAGTGCTCACAGATAAAGCTGTTTCTTTCTAATTAAGCTTTGGGCTACTACCACAAGAAAAAAATGAGAGAATGTTCACTGAGATCTGATTGAGTGTGTGAAGTTTCAAGCAGCTAGCACAAACCCTGTTTGAGTTCAGCTCTATTTCCATTCACCCCTATAGGGCAAAATGAAGTGAAACATGAAAATTAATACTGCTCCTGAGATCAAACCCTTTTACCTAGGAGGCCCAAACATGGGGAGCATACTAAGGGTAGGGTAAAGATAAATCCTGTCCAGTATCCAAAAAGTTGAAAAAAACTAATCCTAACCCTAACACTAGTTCTAACACTTGCCTTAACTCTAACCTAACCCTAAGCCTAACCTGCTAAGAGATTCTTTGATCATAAAAGTTTTAAACTTGGGGAGACTAGTGGGCCAAGCTTACAGATGAATCCTGCACAGTATCAAAGAAATCTGACCAAATAATTGGGGGAGGTATTTCAGTATATGCATTTTGCCCTGTTTTCTCCTAAAGTGCTCTTGAATAAAGTTGGTTTGCATGCTTCAGCTTTTGGCTACATTTACAAGGAAGAAACCAGAGAGTGCCCACAGACAACTGATTGAATATGTGAAATTTCAACCAGATAGCACCGACCTTCTGATTTCTAGCTCCATTTTCATTTATCCATATAGTTCAAAATGAAGTGAGACATTAAAAACAAACTATTCCCAACAGTGAACCATTGAACCGAGAAGGCCCAAAACTGGGGCACATAGAAGGCTAGGTAAAAGATAAATCTTCCAGTATCAAAGAAATTTCAAGAAAACAAACTCTAACCCTAACACTATCTCTAAAGCTAGCCCTAACCCTAACCATAACACTAACACTTACTGTTTAGAGAACCATTGGACCTAGAAGTGCAAACTTTGGGGAGCCTAGTGGAACAAGCTAAAAGATGAATAATGTGCAGTATCAAAGAAATCTGATCAATTTGTTGGGAGACTTATTGAAGTACATACATGTTTCTCTGTTTTCTCCTTAAGGGCTCTCAGACACATTTTTTTTTTTTTTGCATGCTTCATTTTTGCTCTACCTCCAAAAGAAAGAAACCAGAGTGCCCACTGAGAACTGATTGTGCAAAGTTTCAAGCACATACTGCCCACCCTGTTTGATTTCCAGCTCAATTTTCATTCACATCAATAAGTCACAATGAAGGGAAACCTTAAAATACAAACTGTTCCTGACTGAAAACCATTGATCTGAGAAGTGCCAAACCTGTTGAGCATAGTAAGGCTAAGTAAAAGGTGAATCCTGCCAAGTATCATATAAATTTGAAGAAAACTAGGGCCACATGGGTGCTCTCAGCTCAGATGGAAGGCTCGGCTGTGCAGTTTCTCTGGGCGCCACCAGCAGTCTCTGCCACATGGGCACTCTCTGTTCAGAGGGAAGGCAGCAAAGAACACAGAGGCTTAGCTTGAGAGTCAACAGACAGAGCTCTGGACACAGCAGAAAGTCACTCCAGAACCACCCACCTCACCAAACACCACACATAAGTAATAGATGGAATCCATCTTGCAAAACCTTACTTGCTATCAGTGGGCGTGGCTACCAGTTTGGTTCTGCAGCTTATCAGGTAACCAGTTTCCCACTCCCCTACCTCCAGCTGTGATAACTCAAGATTATTCTCACAAGCTTTTTTTGGGGGGGGTGTAGCTATCAATGTGGAACAGCAACTGTACAGGCACCTGGTTTCCAATTCAGAGACTAAGAGTAGGAAGGCTCCAGGTAGTAGCTCAAGCCCTCTCATCCTGGGTACCTCCACCACCCTGAGCACAGAGACTCAAGCTAGGAATAGACAACTCCACCTACTTCAAGAAAAGAAAACAGAGTTCTGAGAGACTTTTTTTTTCTTAGTTTTCTTTTCTTGCTCTTCTTATCCATTCCCCTCTACCCTTCCCCTCTGGTCCTCACAACTTCAACATATGTGAAACTAAGAACTTTCCATGAAATTGGACTTTAAGAACTGAATCACTAGAATAGTATAATATAGAGGAATTGCATAGGCCCCACCTCATCACCTCTTTATTTGCACTTATTTTCTTTCTCTCTCTATTTACTTGTTATTTTTGTTCTTTTTTCTTTCTCCCTCTATCTCACTTTCAGCCGCCTAACTTTTATTATTTATACATAAGGTAATTTTATGAATACAGATAAGGAGTTTGAATTTATGCCTTCTTCCATAAATTCCCCCTATCATTAGAGTTCTCCTTCAAAGTTGCTAAGTTAGATTAATCACATACCCTCATTAATTTCCCCCTTAACATAGCATCCTACCCATGACCCTCAGTTCTCTATACACCACCAGAAATAATATGCCTTTTATGAAACTAATGACTATATTCTAAATAATAATAGAAGCTAACATCTGTAGACACAGAGTCTTAATATAAATGTATTTATAATGGTTAGGTTTAGTCTTCGGGTTAGGGTTAGATTTCGAGTTAGGTTTTGATCTATGGTTATGGCTAGGGCTAAGGAAAGGGCACGGGTTAGGAATAGGGTTTGGGTTAGGTTTGGGATTATGGTAAGGGATAGGATTAAAACTAGTGATAGGGATCATATGAGAGTTAGAGTTAGTCTTAGGGCTATGGTTAAGGTTAGGTTTAGGGTTAGGGATAGGGCTAAAGTAGGGCTCATGTTAGTGTTACGTTTAGGCCTTGCATTAGGTTTAAAGTTAGGATTACGTTTAGGGTATGGTATTGGGTTATAGCTAGGTTGAGGGCTAGGGCAAGGGTTAGTATTAGGGTTAGGGTTAGGGTTAGGTTTAGGGTTATGATTAAAGCTAGGTTTAGGGCTAGGATGAGGGCTAATGTTTGTGTGAGGGTTAGGGCTAGTATTAGGGCTAGGGCTAATGTCAGGTCTAGGGTTCTATTTAGGGATAGATTTAGTGTTAGTTTATGACTTGGTCCAGTGTAGTGGTTAGGTTTATACTAAGGGTCAGTTTTATAGCTAGGGTTATTATTAGGGTCAGGATCAAGGTGAGGGTTTGGGTTAAGTTAGGGTTTAGGTTTAGAGTTTGAATTATCATTAGGTTTAGTGTTAGGTAATGAAAGGGTTAGATTTAGGGATTAGGTGTGGTTTAGTGTAATGGAGAGGGTTAGGTTAGTCCTAGGGTTAGCATAAGGGCTATCATTAGTGCAATGGATAGGGTTAGACCTAAGATTAGGGGTAGGGTTCTGTAAAGGATTAGGGGTTTTGTTTGGGTTAGGATTAGGGTTTAGGTTTGGTTTAGTGTAATGGATAGGTTTAGGGTTAGGCCTAAGGCTAGCATAATGGTTTATCATTAGGGTAATGGATAGGGTTAGACCTAAGATTAGGGGTAGAGTTATGTATAGGATTAGGGCTTTTGTTTGGGTTAGGGTTAGATTTACGTTTAGAGTTAAAGCTAGGTTTAGAGGCTGGAAATGTGCCTCTAGAAGTAGCATGCTCTCATGGCATGGGAAGGGCACTGTGTTCAATCCTCAGCACCATATACCAATAAAATAAAGATGTTGTGTCCACCGAAAACTAAAAAATAAATATTAAAAAAGAACTAGGTTTAGGACTCGTATTAAGGCTAGGATTTGGGTAAGATTAGGGCTAGGATTAAGGCTATGGCTAATGTACAAAGTAGTGCTATGATTAGAGCTAGTGATAGGGTCAGGGTTAGGGCTACATCTAGTGTTAGGGTTAAGTTTATGGTTACAATGATGTTTAGAGCTAGGTTTAATATTAGGGTCAGGGTCCAGAGTCCAAATTAGTTTTCAGGTTAGGGTTAGGACTAGAATTAGAGATAGGATTAGGGCTAGGTGTAGAGTTAGGGTTTGGTTTAGGCTAAGTGTTAGGGTTAGTGTTATGATTCGGTTTTGTTTTAGGGCTAGGGGTAGAGTTAGTGCTAGTTTTAGGATTAATGTTAGAATTATGGCTAGTGTTAGTGTGAGGTTTAGGTTTAGGTTTAGGGTTAGCTTTAGAGTTAGGTTTAGATTTGGCTTTGAGCTAGAGGTAAGGATAGGGCTAGGATTTGGGCTAAGTTTAGGGCTAGGTATAAGGTAATGGTAAGGGATAGGTTTAGAACTAGGTATAAGGCTAAGGCGAGATTCTGAGTTAGTCTTAGGGCGAGGGTTAGGGTTGGGTTAGGGATAGGGCTAAATTAGGGCTGGGATTAGGACTAGGGTTAGTGTTAGGGGTAGGCCTAGGTTTGGGGCTAGGGTTAGTGTTAGTGTTAGGGTTAGGGTTATGTTTAGGTTAAGCAATGGGATTATAGCTACTTTTAGGACTAGGGTGAGGATTAGATTTAGGGTTATGGTTAGGGATAGGTTTATGATTAAGGTGAGGTTTATGGCTAGAATGTGGGCTAAGGTTTGTGTTAGGATTAAGACTACGATTATAGTTAGGGCTAAGTAAGGTCTAGGGTTACAGTTAGGGAGAGTTTTAGGGTTAGATTTATAACTAGGTCTATTGTAAAAGGCAGGTTTCTTGTTAGGCTCAGTTTTAGAGCTATGGGTATTATTAGGGTAGGGTCAGAGTTAGAGTTTTTATTAGATTAAGGTTTAGGTTTAAGGCTCTAGTTATCATTATGGTTAGGGATAGGTTAATGATAGTTTTAGGTTTAGAGTACAGGTTAGGTGTAGGGTAATGGATAGGTTTTGGGTTAAGAATAGGATTAGGGTTCAGCCTAGGGTTAGCAGAAGCTTTGGGGTTATCATTAGGGTAATGGATAGGGTTAGAGCTAGTGATAGGGCTAGTGTTATGCTAAGGATTAGGTCTAGGGTTAGGCCTAGGTTTAGGGTTAAGGCTAAGTTTAGGGTTATGGTTAGCTTTAGGGTTAAAGCTAAATTAGGGCTTGGGTTAGGGCTAGGTTTTGCAATAGTTTAGGGCTATGGCAAATGTGAGAACTTTGTTATGATTAGGGCTCGTTTTAGGGTTAATGTTAGACCTAAGTATAGTTTTATGGTTAGGTTTAGGGTTAGGGTGGTGTTTAGAGCTAGTGTCAGGGTCAGTGTTCAGTTTTGTGTTATGGTTAATGTGAAAGCCAGAATTTGGATCAAGGTTAAGATTAGGGGAAAGGTTAGTTTTTGGCTTTAGGCTAAGTGTTATTATTAGGGCTAGGGCTAGGTTTTTCTTTAGTTCTACGGATAGAGTTATGGATAGATTAGGATTAGCTTTAGGTCTAGGGCTAGTGTTCGGGTTAGGTTTAGGTATAAATTTACCAGCAGGTCTAGTGTTAGGGTTCGGTTTAGGGTTAGGTTCAGGTTTAGACCTATGATTAGTGCTAGGGTCAGAATAAGGGTCAGGGTTAGGGTTAGGGTTTGTTTTATGGTTAGAGCTAGAATGAGTACTAGGATTAGGGTTTGGGTTAGGTTAAAGATTAGGTCTAACCTAATCCTAATCCTAATCCTAATCCTTAACATAATCCAAACCCTAAACCTACTAATAGGTAACCTAATAACCCTATTAGTAGGGTTAGGGTTTGGGTTAGGTTAAGGTTTAGGATTATGATTAGGATTAGGATTAGCATTAGGTTTAGGATTTGGCATAGGGTAAGGGATAGGGTTAGATCTAGGATTAGGGCGAGGGTTGGTGTTAAAGCTAGGTTTAGTGCTTGAATCAGGGCTAGTTTTTGTGTTAGGGTTAAGTCTAGGGTTAGAGCAATGGCTAAAGTAAGAACTGTAGTTTTTAGGGTTAGTTTCAGTGTTGTCATTAGGGGTTAAACCTCTAGTGTTAGGATTAGGTTTAAGGTTAGGGTGAAATTTAGAGCTGTGTTAGTGTTGGGTTAATAGTCAGGGTCAGGTTTACTTTTAGGATTAGGGTTAGGATTCAAATTAAGTCTAAGGTTACTGTAAGGGTTCAGTTTAGGGTTAGGGTGGTGTTCAGAGCTAGGGTGAGTGTTAAGGTTTAATGTTAGGGCTTGAATTAGTGTTATGGTTAGTGTTAGGGTAATGATAGGGTGAGGTTTAGGGTTTAGGTGTGGTTTAAAATAATGCATAGGTTTGGGATTAGTGATAGTTTAAGGTTTAGGCCTAGGGTATGGTTAAGAAATAGATAGGGTTAGAGCTAGGATTAGGGCTAAGATTATGATTTTGATTAGGGCTAGGATTAGGATTAGGGTTAGGGTTAAAACTCAGGTTAGGGCTTGATTAGGGCTATGATTGGAGTTAAGTTAGTTCTAGGGTTAGGGTTAAGGCTAATGTAAGTACCAGGGTAAAAATTAGGGTTAAATTTAGGGTTAGGGTTAGTGGTAGGTCTAGTGTTAAGTTTAGGGTTAGGGTTAGGGTGATGTTTAGACTAGGGTTAGTATTATGGTCAGAGTCAGGGTCAATGTTAGTTCTACTTTTCAGCTTAAAACTAGAATTAGAGCTAAGGTTAGGTTTAGGGTTAGGGTTTGATTTAGGTTAAGGGTTGGGGTTAGGGCTATGGCTCGGTTTTGTTTTAGGGCTAGGGTTAAAGTTAGATTTAGAGTTAGGGTTAGGGTTAGGCTTAGGGTTAGGGTTTGATTTAGAGTTAAAATAAGATCTAGGTTAGGGCTAGAGCTAATGATAGGTCTTGGGTTAGGGCTAGCGTTAGGGCTAGGATTAGGGTTCCAGTAAGGAATAGGGTTAGAACTAGAAATGGGGTTAGGGTGGGAGTTAGATTTAGTCTTAAGGCTAGGGTTAGGGCTAGGTTTAGGAATAGGACTAAATTAGGGCTAAGATTAGGGCTAGGGTTAGTTTGGAGTTTAGGCCTAACGTTAGGCTTAGGATTAGGCTTAAGACTAGGTTTAGGGCTAGGATAAGGGCTGGGTTTTGTGTTAGTTTTAGGGCTAGAATTAGGGCTATGGCTAATGTCAGGTCTAAGCTTACGGTTAGGGATAGTTTTAGGATTAGGGTTATGGCTAGGTCTAGTGTGTTAGGCTTAGTGTAAAAGTCAGCTTTAGAGCTAGGAGATTTATTAGGGTCAGAGTCAGTGTTAGAGTTTGCTTGAGGTTAGGGTTTAGGTTTAGGGCTTGAATTAGCACTAGGGTGTGGGTTAGGGTAATGATAGGGTTTTGTTTAGAGTTTACATTAGGTTTAGGGTAATTGATAGGGTTAGGGTTAGTGATAGGGTTAAGGTTAGGCCTAGGGTTCACATTAGGATAAGGGTTATGATTAGTATAATGGATAGGATTAGAGCTAATTTTAGGGCTAGATTTATGGTTAGAAATAGATCTTGAATTAGTGTTAGGGTTAAAACTAGGGTTAGGCTTAGGTTTATGTTTAGCATAAGAGTTAGGTTTTGAGCTAGGGTTAGGGCTAGGGTGAGGGTTAGGTTTAGGGTTACTTCTAGGGATAAGATTATAATACTCATAGGGTTAAGGTTAGGATTAGGGCTAGTGACATCATTAGGGATAGGGTTAGGTTTAGGGTAATGTATACGATTAGATGTAGATTTAGGGCTATGTTTAACGTTAGATTGAGGTTTAGGCTTAGAGTTAGGGCTATGGTTATGTTTAGGTTTATAGTAAGGGTTAGGGTTTGAGCTAGGGTTATGTCTATGGCAAGTGTGAGGTTTAAAGTTAGGTCTAGAGTTAGTTTTCCAGTTAGGTTTAGGTTTAGCATTAAGCCTAGGATTATCAATAAGTTTAGGTTTAGGTTTAGAGTAATGGGTAGGTTGAGAGCTAGGTTTAGGGCTAGGGTTAAGTTTAGGATTAGGGTGGGGTTAGGGTTAGATTGAAGGATAGGTGTAGGTTTATGTTTAGAGTAATGTTTAGGCTTTGAGCTAGGATTAGGACTAAGGCGAGGGTTAGGTTAGGGTTAGGGCTACGGTTAAGTTAGGGTTATGCTTAAGGCTTGATTTAGGCCTAGGATTAGCTCTAGGTTTTGTGTTAGCTTTAGGCCTAGAGTTAGGGCTATGGGTAATGTAAGAGCTAGGTTTATTTTGAGGGCTAGTTATAGGGTTATGGTTATGGCTAGGTCTAGTGTTAGGTTTAGATTTTTGGATAGGGTCAGATTTAGAGATAGGTTTACTCTAAAGGCAGGGTCAGTGTTTGGGTTAGAGTTAGTGTTAGGGTTACAGCCAGAATTAGGACTGTGTTTAGGTCTTGGGTTAGAGTTAGGTTAAGGATTATTGTTAGGGCTACAGCTAGGTTTATGTTTAG
>NW_027287722.1:0-81128 GCF_047511675.1 Marmota flaviventris
TTAGGGTTAGGACTAGTGTTAGGGATAGGGAGAGGGTTATGCTTAGGGTAGGTTTAGGCCCCTATTAGGTTTAGGATTTTTTTAATTTTGTGTTAGGTTTAGGCCTAGGGTTAGTGCTATGTGTAATGTAAGATCTAGGGTTCTGATTAGAGCTAGTTTTAGGGTTAGGGTTATGGCTAGGTCTAGTGATAGGTTTAAGTTTTGGGTTTTCGTCAGCTTTAGAGCTAGGTTTAATGTTAGTGTCAGGGCCAGTGTTCAGGTTGAAGTTAGGGTTAGGGTGAAACCAGAATAGGACTATGGTTATGTCTAGTGGTAGGGTTAGTGTTTAATTTAGGTTAAGATTTATTGTTAGGGCTAGCACTAAGTTTTTGTTTAGGTCAAGGGCTAGATCAATAGCTAGATATAGGATTAGATTTAGGTCTAGGGCTAGTGTTAGGATTAGATATATGTACAAGTTTACTGGTAGGGCTAGTTTCAGGTTTCAGTTTCGCTTTAGGGTCAGGTTTAGACATATAATTAGTATTAGGGTCATGTTAGGCTGAGGTTTTGTGTTAGGGTTAGATCTAGAATGAGTGCTAGTGTTAGGAGTAATAATTGGGTTATTGTTTGGGTTTGGCTAAGAATTAGGATTAGAACTAGAATTAGCATTATGAATAGGGTTTGGCTTAGGGTAATGGATAGGATTAGAGCTAGGGTCAGGGCTAGTATTAGGGTTAGGTTTAGGGATAGTTTTAGGGTTAGGGTTAGGGTTAGGTTTAGGGATAGTTTTAGGGTTAGGGTTAGGGTTAAATCTAGAGTATGTGTTCGGATCAGGGCTATTTTTTGTGTTAGATTTAGGGCTAGGGTTTGGCTAAGGCCAACTTAAGAACTAGGGTTACAATTAGGGTGAGGGTTTTGGCTAGGTCTCGTATAAGCATAAGTTTTAGGGTTAGGGTGATATTTAGAGCTAGGGTTTGTGTTTGGTTATGAGTCAAGGTGAGGGTTAGTTTTAGGCCTAGAACTCAAATTAGAGCTCTGGTTATGGCTAGTTATGGGTTAGGGTGTGGTTTAGATTAAGTTTTAGGTTTATAGCAATGGCTCAGTTTTGTTTTAGGGCTAGGGCTTGGATTAGGGCTAGTTTGAGGATTAGCAATAGTGTTAGAGCTAGTTGTAGGATGAGGTTTAGGCTTAAAATTAGTGTTAGATTTAGACTTATGGTTAGATCTAGGGTCAGGGCTCTGGCTAGGGTTAGGGCTCAGGCTAGGGCTATTGTGAGGGTTATGGTAATGAATAGGGTTTTAAATAGAAATAGGGCTAGGGTGTGAGTTAGAATTAGTCTTAGGGCTACGATTAGGTGTAGGGTTAAGGTTTGGGTTCAAATAGGGCTAGGATTAGTTCTATGATTAGTGCTAGGGTTAGGCCTATGTTTAGGGCTAGGGTTAGTTTAGTATTAGGGGAAGGGATGGGGTTATATAGCTAGATTCAGTGCTAGGGTGAGGTATATATTTAGGGATAGGGCTAGGGTTAGTGTGAGGGTTAGGATTAAGTCTAGGTTTAGGGCTGGGATCATGGCTAGGGTTTGTGTTAGGGTTAGGGGTAGGATTAGGGCTAGGGATAATGTCAGGTCTAGGGTTATGGTTAGGGATAGTTTTAGGGATAGGTTTATGGCTAGGTCTATTGTAAGGTTAGGTTTACTGTAGGGGTCAGTTATAGAGCTAGATTATTATTAGGGTCAGAGTATGGGTTAGGGTTTGGTTTGGGTAAAGGTTTAAGTTTAGTGCTCAACTTAGCATTAGGGTTAAGGTTGGTGTTAGGGTAATGGATAGAGTTAAGTTTATAGTTCAGGTTTTGTATAGAGTAATGTATAGAGTTAGCGTTAGAGATAGGGTTAGGGTTAGGCCTAGGGTTAGCATTTGATTTAGGCTAACCAAATGAATAGGTTCTGTGCTAGTGTTAGGGCTTAGGTTAAGGTTAGGATTAGGGCTAGGGTTTGGGTTACTCCTAGAGTTAGTGTTAGGAACCAGTTCAGGGAAAGTGTTAGGGTTTGACCTAGGGTTAGGGCTAGGGGGAGGGTTATGTTTAGAATCAGGGCTATGGTTAGGGTTAAGGTTAGGGTCAGGGTTAGGGTTAGGGCTAAGATTAACATTATACTTAGGGTTATGTTTAAGTAATAGATAAAGTTAGAGCTAGGATTTGGGCTATGGTTACATTTAGGATTAGGGATAGGGTTAGAATTAGGATTAGAGCTAGGGTTATGTTTAGAGTAAGGGTTAGAGTTTGAGCTAGTGTTAGGGCTAGAGCAAGCATTAGGTTTGGGGTTCATGCTAGGGTAGGGTTAAAGTTATGCCTAGTCCTAGGTTTAGGGCTTGTATTAGGACTAGGTTTTGTGTGAGGTGTATGGCTAGTATTGGCTATGGGTAATATAAGAGCTAGAGTTATGGTTATGGCTAGTTTTTTGGGTTAGGGTTATAGATATGTCTAGTGTTAGGTTTAAATTTTGGGTTAGGATAAGGTTTAGAGATAGGGTTTGTGTTAGGGTAAGCATCAGTGTTCGGGCTAGCATTGGGTTTATGTTTAGGGCCAGAATTAGAACTAGGGTTAGGTCTAGGGCTAGGGTTAGTCTTTGTGTTAATTTAATGGTTATTTTAGGGCTAGGGCTAGGTTTTTGTTTAGGACTAGGGCTAGAGCTAAGGCTATATTTAGGATTAAGTTTAGGTCTAGTGCTAGGGTAATGGTTAGGTTTAGGTATAGGTTTACTGGTAGGGTTAGTGTTAGTGTTTGGTTTAGAGTTAAGCTCAAATTTTGAACTGGGGTTAGTGTTAGAGTCAGAATAAGGGTAAGGGTTAGGCCTAGGCCTTGGGTTAGGGTTAGAGATATAATGAGGCCTAAGGTTAGGACTAGTAATATAGTTAGGGTTTGGGGTAAGTTAAAGATTAGTGTTAGAACTAGTGTAGCATTTAGCTGATAGTTTGGCTTAGGGTAAGGTATAGGTTTAGAGCTAGGGTTTGGGTTAGGGTTAGGATTAGAGTTAAGGTTAAAGCTAGGTTTGTGGCTCAGATTAGCATTAGGTTTTGTCTTAGGGTAAAGGCTGTGGCTAATGTAAGAACTAGTTTTACAGTTAGAGATAGTTTTAGGGTTAGGATTAGGGCTAGGTCTAGTATTTGGGTTAGGTTGAGGGTTAGGGTGATGTTTAGAGGTAGGGTTAGTTTTAGGGTCAGAGTCAGGGTCAGTATTAGTTGTAGGGATAGGGTTAGGACTATGTGTAGTGTTAGGATTTAGTTTAGGTTAAAGTTTAGTACTAGGGCTATAGCTCAGTTTTGTTGGTGGGCTATGGCTAGGGTTAAGGCTAATTTTTAAATTAGAATTAGATTTAGGGCTAGTGTTAGTATGTGGTTGAGGTTTAGACTTAGAGTTATATTTAGAATTAAGGTTAGTTCTAGATTTACAACTATGGCTAGGGTTAGGACTGAGGTTAGGTCTTGTGTTAGTGTTAGGCAATAAATAAGGTTGGTACTAGAAATAGGTCTAGGGCTCAAGTTATGGTTAGTCTTAGGGCTAGAGTTAGAGTTATTGATAGGGTTAGGCTTAGGGTTAGGGATAGAGGAAAGGATGTGGTTGTACTTAGGTTCAGAACGAGGGTGAGGGTTGAAATTAGATTTGGGGCTAGGGTTAGTGTTCGGGTTAGGATTAAGGCTAGGTTTAGGGCTAGGATGAGGGCTCAGGTTTGTGTTAGGTTTAAGGCAAGAATTAGGTACAGTGCTAATGTCAGGTCTAAGGTTACAGCTAGGGATACTGTTAGGGTTAGTTTTATGGCTACATCTAGTTTAGGGGTTATGTTTAGGGTAAGGGTCAGTTTAGAGCTAGATGTGTTATTAGAGTCAGTGTCTTGATCAGGTTTTGGTTTAGTTTTAGGGCTTCAATAAGCACTAGGGTTAGGGTTAGAGTTTGGGTTAGAGTAATTGATAGGGTTAGGTTTAGTGTTCAGTTTAGGTTTAGGTAAGGATAAGGTTTGTGTTAGCGATAGGTTTAAGGTTAGGCCTAAATGGACAGGGTTAGATTTAGGTTTAGGACTAGGGTTAGTGTTAGGTTTAGCATAACTCTTAGGCTTTGAGCTAGGATTATGATAATGGCAAGGGTTAGTTTTATGGTTAGGTCTAGGGTTAACTTTACAGTTAGGGTTAGTGTAGGTTTAGGGTTAGAAATAGGGTTAGGTTTACAGTTAGGGTTAGAGTAGGTTTAGGGTTAGGACTAATGTTATCATGATGTTTATACTTATGGTTAGGGTAATGGGTGGGTTTAGAACTATGTTTAGAGCTATGTTTGCATTAGGCTCATGTTTAACATTATGGATAGGTTTAGGTCTAGGGTTATGGTTAGGAATAGAGCTAGGGTTAGGGTTAGGTTTAGGTCTAGGTTTAGTGTTAGGGTTAGGTTTAAGGTAAGTGGTAGAGTTTGAGCTATGTTTAAGGCTAGGACAAAGGTTAGGGTTAGTGTCAAGTCTAGGTTTAGAATTAGGGTCAAGTTTAAGGCTAGGGTTATTATTAGTGTTCAGGTTTTGTTTAGAGTAATGGACAGGGTTAGAGCTAGACTTAGGGCTAGGATTATGGTTAGGATTAAGTCTAGTGTTAGGTTTAGTGTTAGGGCCAGTTTTAGGGTTAGGGTTAGGTTTAGGGTAAAAGTTAGGGCTAGGGTTAGGTTTAAAACAAGGTGTAGGGCTCAGTTTAGGGCTAGGTTTTTGGGTTAGGTTAGGGCTAATGCTAATGTAAGAAATAGAGCTATGATTAAGGCGACTTTTAGGGTTGCATTTAGGGCTAGTCCTAGTTTTATGGTTAGGTATACTTTTAGGGTGATGTTAGAGGTAGAGTTAGTGTAAGTTCAGATTTAGGCTCAAGGTTAGTTTTAGGGTTAGGTTAGGACTAGATTTAGGGCTAAGGTTAGGGCTAGGGGCAGGTTAGGTTTTGTTTTAGGTTAAGGGTTAGTGTTAAAGCTATGGCTGAGTTTTTTTTAGGGCTTTAACTAGATTAGGGATAGTTTTAGGATTAATGTAGTGTTCAGGTTAGTTTTAGTGTGAGGTTTAGGCTTAGGGTTAGCGTTGTTCTTAGAGTTATGGTTACTTCTAGGGTTAGGGCTAGGGCTAGTGTTAGGGCTAAGGATAGGGCAAGTGTTAAAGTTATGGTAAGGGATACGGTTAGATCTAGGAATAGGGCTAGGGCGAGAGTTAGATTTAGTCTTAGTGCTAGTGATAGGGTTAGGGCTAAATTAGGGCTAGGTATGAGGTCTAGGATTAGTGTAAGGGTTAAGTCTAGAGTTAGAGTTAGAGTTAGATTTGGGGAAAGGGATGGGGTTATAGCAAGGTTGAGAACTAGGGAGAGGGATAAAATTAGAGATAGGTCTAGAGTTAGGCTTAACGTTAGGATCAAGGCTAGGTTTAGGCCTAGGATGAGAGCTAGTGTTTGTGTTAGGTTATGGCAAGAATAAGAGCTAGGGCTAATATCATGTCTAGGGTTATGGTTAGGGATAGTTTTTGAGTAAGATTTATGGCTAGGTCTAGTGTGGGGAAGTTAGGTTTAGGATGAGGTTCAAGTTGAGAGCTAGGGGTATTGTAATAGTCCGAGTCAGGTTTTGGGTTTGGGTTAGGTTGAAGTTTAGGGTTATGGCTCAAATTAGCATTAGGATTGAGTTAGTGTTAGGGTAATGGATAAGGTTAAGTTTAGGCTTCAGGTTAGGTTTAGAGCTCAGGCTAGATTTAGGGTAATGGATAGGGTTAGGGTTAGGCCTAGCATTAGCATTAGGTTTATGGTTATCATTAGGGCAATGGATAGGATTAGAGCTAGGGAAAGGGCTAGGGTTATGTTTAGGATTAGTGCTACAGTTAGGGTTAGGTTTTTGGTTAGGGTATGGGTTAGAGTTTGAGCTATGGTTATTGCTAAAGATAGGGTTAGGTTTAGGATTTGGTCTAGGATTAGGATTAGGGTTATTATTAGAGTTAAGTGAGTGGACAGGTTTAGATGTTGGGTTAGGGTTAGGGTTAGGTTTAGGTTTAGGACTAGGTTTAGTATTAAGTTTAACACAATTGTTAGAGTTTGACCTAGGGTTAGGACTACAGCAAGGGTTAGGTTTATGGTTAAGTCTAGGGTTACGTATACAGTTAGGGTTAGAATAGTTTATGTTAGGGCTAGGGTTATCATGATGTTTATGTTTAGGGTTAGGTAATGGGTGGGGTTAGAGGTAAGGTTAATTCTGGCTTTAAGTTTAGGATTAGGCCTATTGTTAGGGTTAGGGTTAGGGTTAGCCTTATAATTTTCTTACAGTTAGGTTAAGGATAAGGGTCAGGGATTGAGTAAGTGTTAGGGTTAGGTGGAGGCTTCAGGGTAGTATCAAGGCTAGGTATAGAGTTAGGGTTAGGGTTAAGGTTAGGGCTGGGTTTAGCCTTAGGTTTAGGTTTATGGTTAGGGTAATGGATAGAGTTAGAGCTAGGGTTTGGGCTACTGTTATAGTAAGGTTAAGACTAGAATTGGGTTTAGGGTTTGGGCAAGGGTTATGTTTAGGGTAAGTCTAGGTTTTGAGCTAATGTTAGTGCTAGGGTAGGTCGAGGATTACTTTCAGCCATAGGTCTAGGGACAGTATTACGTTAGGTTTAAGGTTAATGTTAAAGGTAGGCGGAACTGTGACCACCGACAAATAAGGCCCAGTGGCCCGCGGAGGGGCAGAGCTGCCAACCATGCCTGCAAGGTAGGCGGGCCTGCGACCCAACAGCAGAACAGGCGCAGCGGCCTGCTGAGGGGCAGACCCGCCCCCTCCCCCTGCGCCTGCAAGGTAGGCGGAACTGTGACCACTACAGAACAGGCCCAGTGGCCCGTGGAGGGGCAGATCTGCCAACCACGCCTGCAAGGTAGGCGGACCTCTGACCCCCCGGCAGAACAGGCCCAGCGGCCTGCTGAGGGACAGAGCCGCCCCCTCCCCCCACGCCTGCAAGGTAGGCGGAATTGTGACCACAGACAGGACATGCCCAGTGGCCCGCGGAGGGGCAGAGAAGCCCCCCACGCCTGCAAGGTAGGCGGACCTGTGACCCACCGGCAGAAGAGGCCCAGAATTCTGCTGAGGGGCAGAGCTGCCCCATGTGCCTGCAAGGTAGGCGGAGCTGTGACCACCAACAGAACAGGCCAGACCTGCAACCGACAGACAGAACAGGCCCAGCGGCCTGCTGAAGGGTAGAGTCGCCCCCCCTCCGCGACTGCGAGGTAGGCGGACCTGCGACCCACTGGCAGAACAGGCCCAGCAGCCTGCATAGTGGCAGTGCCGCTGCCCGAGCCTGCAAAGTAGTCAGAACTGCGACCACTGACAGAACAAGCCTAGCGTCCCACAGAGGGGCAGAGCCACCACCCACGCCTGCAAGGTAGGCGGAACTGCTACCTACTGGCAGAACAGCCCCAGCGGCCTGCCGGCGTGGTAGGCACATTGCCCCAATTGGAGGAGGGGCAGAGCCGCAGCCCACGCCTGCGAGGTAGACTTTGCAACTATACAAGACCAATGTAAATATATAGGGGGAAAATTCAATAGCACAACAATTTCACCAAGCAGAAAGAAATGCAAACAGTATGAAGAGACAAGGAAAGAAAGGACCACAAGCAATGCAGGTCAACTCAACGTTAGAAGAGGTAATATCTGCAGCAGATGGAATGTCAGATAAAGAATTCAGGACATACATGTTTCAGATGATCTGGAGTCTCAAGGAAGACATCAGACAGAAAAATCAGACAATGAATGATCACTTCAACAATGAATTACATAAACAAATCCAAGAAGCAAAAGATCAACTATACAGGGAGATAGAGGTTATAAAAAAACAAACAGAAATCCTAGAAATGCAGGAAGCAATAAACCAACTTAAAAACTCAATTGAGAATACTACCAGCAGAGTAGAACACTTAGAAGATAGAACATCAGACAATGAAGACAAAGTATTTCAACTTGAAAAGAACATAGACAGCTCAGCAAGACTGTTAAGAAACCATGAGCAGAACATCCAAGAAATATGGGATAACATCAAGAGACCAAATTTAAGAGTTATTGGGATACAGGAAGGGATAGAGTTTCAAACCAAAGGAATGAGCAATCTATTCAATGAAATAATATGAGAAAACTTCCCAGACTTGAAGAATGAGACAGAATCCCAAATCCTAGAAACCTACAGAACGTCGAATGTGCAAAATCATAAGAGATCCATACCTAGACACATTATAATGAAGATGCCCAACATACAGAATAAGGAGAGAATTTTAAAAGCTACAAGAGAAAGGAAGCAGATTACATTTAGGGGTAAGCCAATCAGGATAACAGCTGATCTTTCAACACAGACTCTGAAAGCTAGGAGATCCTGGAATAACATATTTCAAACACTGAAAGAAAATGGGTTCCAACCAAGAATTGTGTATCCAGCGAAATTAAGCTTCAGGATGGAAGATGAAATTAAAACCTTCCACGATAAACAAAAGTTAAAAGAATTTGCAGCTAGAAAACCATCTCTTCAAAACATCCTCGGCAAAACATTACAGGAAGAGGAAATGGAAAATAGCAATGAAAACCAACAGTGGGAGGTAGGACAGTAAAGGGGGGGGAAATAATCAAAGAGGAAAACAAACCATGTTTAGTAACATGAAAAAACAAATATGGCTGGAAGAACAACCCATATCTCAATAATAACCCTAAATGTTAATGGCTTAAACTCACCAATTAAGAGACACAGGCTACTAGAATGGATCACAAAACAAGACCCAACAATATGCTGCCTACAGGAGATGCATTTGATAGGAAAAGACATACATAGGCTGAAGGTGAAAGGTTGGGAAAAATCATAGAACTCATATGGACTTCAGAAACAAGCAGGAGTGTCCATACTCATATCAAATAAAATAGATTTCAAGCCAAAGTTAATCAAAAGGGATAAAGAGGGACACTACATACTGCTCAAGGGAACCATACACCAACAAGTCATAACAATCATAAATATATATGCCCCAAACAGTGGTGCAGCTATGTTCATCAAACAAACTCTTCTCAAGTTCAAGAGTCTAATAGACCACCATACAATAATCATGGGAGACTTCAACACACCTCTCTCACCACTGGACAGATCTTCCAAACAAAAGTTGAATAAGGAAACTATAGAACTCAATAACACAATTAATAACCTAGACTTAATTGACATATATAGAATATACTACCCAACATCAAGCAGTTACACTTTTTTCTCAGCAGCACATGGATCCTTCTCAAAAATAGATCATATATTATGTCACAGGGCAACTCTTAGACAATATAAAGGAGTAGAGATAATACCATGCACCTTATCTGATCATAATGGAATGAAACTGAAAATCAACGATAAAAGAAGGAAGGAAAAATCATGCATCACTTGGAGAATGAACAATAGGTTACGGAATGATCAATGGGTTATAGAAGACATCAAGGAGGAAATTAAAAAATTCTTAGAGATAAATGAAAACACAGACACAACATATCGGAATCTATGGGACACACTGAAAGCAGTTCTAAGAGGAAAATTCATTGCTTGGAGCTCATTCCTTAAAAAATGTTAAAACCAACAAATAAATGATCTCATACTTCATCTCGAAATGCTACAAAAAGAAGAGCAAAACAACAGCAAAAGAAGTAGAAGGCAAGAAATAATTAAAATCAGACCTGAAATTAATGAAGTCAAAACAAAAGAAACAATTGAAAAAATTGACAAAACTAAAAGTTGGTTCTTTGAAAAAATAAATAAAATCGACAGACCCTTAGCCATGCTAGTGAAGAGAAGAAGAGAGAGAACTCAAGTTACTAGAATACGGGATGAAAAAGGCAATATCACAACAGACACTTCAGAAATACAGAAGATAATTAGAAATTATTTTGAATACTTATACTCCAATAAATTAGAAGATAGTGAAGTCATCGATAAATTTCTTAAGTCATATGATCTGCCCAGATTGAGTCAGGAGGATATAGACAACCTAAGCAGACCAATATCAATTGAGGAAATAGAAGAAACCATCAAAAGACTACCAACTAAGAAAAGCCCAGGACCGGATGGGTATACAGCAGAGTTTTACAAAACCTTTAAGGAGGAACTAATACCAATACTTTTCAATCTATTTCAGGAAATAGAAAAAGAAGGAGAACTTCCAAATTCATTCTACGAGGCCAACATCACCCTGATTCCTAAACCAGACAAAGACACTTCAAAGAAAGAAAACTACAGACCAATATCTCTAATGAACCTAGATGCAAAAATCCTCAATAAAATTCTGGCGAATCGGATACAAAAACATATCAAAAAAATTGTGCACCATGATCAAGTAGGATTCATCCCTGGGATGCAAGGCTGGTTCAATATACAGAAATCAATAAATGTTATTCACCACATCAATAGACTTAAAAATAAGAACCATATGATCATCTCGATAGATGCAGAAAAAGCATTCGACAAAGTACAGCATCCCTTTATGTTCAAAACTCTAGAAAAACTAGGGATAACAGGAACATACCTCAATATTGTAAAAGCAATCTATGCTAAGCCTCAGGCTAGCTTCATTCTGAATGGAGAAAAATTGAAGGCATTCCCTCTAAAATCTGGAACAAGACAGGGATGCCCTCTCTCACCACTTCTGTTCAACATAGTTCTCGAAACACTGGCCAGAGCAATTAGATAGACGAAAGAAATTAAAGGCACAAAAATAGGAAAAGAAGAACTTAAATTATCACTATTTGAAGGTGACATGATTCTATACCTAGCAGACCCAAAAAGGTTGACAAAGAAACTATTAGAGCTAATAAATGAATTCAGCAAAGTGGCAGGATATAAAATCAACATGCATAAATCAAAGGCATTCCTTTATATCAGTGACAAATCCTCTGAAATGGAAATGAGGACAACCACTCCATTTACAATATCCTCAAAAAAATAAAGTAAAATACTTGGGAATCAACCTAACAAAAGAGGTGAAAGACTTATACAATGAAAACTACAGAACCCTAAAGAGAGTAATAGAAGAAGATCATAGAAGATGGAAAAATATACCCTGTTCATGAATAGGCAGAACTAACATCATCAAAATGGCTATATTATCAAAAGTTCTCTATAGGTTTAATGCAATGCCAATCAAAATCCCAATGGCATTTCTTGTAGAAATAGAGAAAGCAATCATGAAATTCGTATGGAAAAATAAAAGACCCAGAATAGCAAAAACAACGCTAAGCAGGAAGTGTGAATCAGGCAGTATAGCGATACCAGACTTCAAACTATACTACAGAGCAATAGTAACAAAAACAGCATAATACTGGTACCAAAACAGGCAGGTTGACCAATGGTACAGAATAGAGGACACAGAAACCAATCCACAAAACTACAACCATCTTATATTTGATAAAGGGTCTAAAAGCATGCAATGGAGGAAGGATAGCATCTTCAACAAATGGTGCTGGGAAAACTGGAAATCCATATGCAACAAAATGAAACTGAATCCCTTTCTCTCGCCATGCACAAAAGTTAATTCAAAATGGATCAAGGAGCTTGATATCAAATCAGAGACACGGCATCTGATAGAAGAAAAAGTTGGCTACGATCTACATACTGTGGGGTCGGGCTCCAAATTCCTCAATAGGACACCCATAGCACAAAAGTTAATAACTAGAATCAACAAATGGGACTTACTCAAACTAAAATTTTTTTTTTTTTTCTCAGCAAAAGAAACAATAAGACAGGTAAATAAGGAGCCTACATCCTGGGAACAAATCTTTACTCCTCACACTTCAGATAGAGCCCTAATATCTAGAGTATACAAAGAACTCAAAAAATTAGACAATAAGATAACAAATAACCCAATCAACAAATGGGCCAAGGACCTGAACAGACACTTCTCAGAGGGGGACATACAATCAATCAACAAGTACATGAAAAAATGCTCACCATCTCTAGCAGTCAGAGAAATGCAAATCAAAACCACCCTAAGATACCATCTCACTCCAGTAAGATTGGCAGTCATTATGAAGTCAAGCAATAACAAGTGCTGTCGAGAATGTGGGGAAAAGGGTACACTTGTAAATTGCTGGTGGGACTGCAAATTGGTGCAGCCAATTTGGAAAGCAGTATGGAGATTTCTTGGAATGCTGGGAATGGAACCGCCATTTGATCCAGCTATTCCCCTTCTAGGTCTATTCCCTAAAGACCTAAAAAGAGCATGCTACAGGGACACTGCTACATCGATGTTCATAGCAGCACAATGCACAATAGCAAGACTGTGGAACCAACCTAGATGCCCTTCAATAGATGAATGGATAAAAAAAAATGTGGCATTTATACACAATGGAGTATTACTCTGCATTAAAAATGACAAAATCATAGAATTTGCAGGGAAATGGATGGCATTAGAGCAGATTATGTTAAGTGAAGCTAGCCAATCCTTAAAAAACAAATGTCAAATGTCTTCTTTGATATAAGGAGAGTCACTAAGAACAGAGTAGGGTTGAAGAGCATGAGAAGAAGATTAAAATTAAACTGGGATGAGAGGTGGGAGGGAAAGGGAGAGAGAAGGGAAATTGCATGGAAATGGAAGGAGACCCTCAGGGTTTTACAAAATTTCATACAAGAGGAAGTGAGGGGAAAGGGGAAAATAATACAAGGGGGAGAAATGAATGACAGTAGAGGGGGTAGAGAGAGAAGAGGGGAGGGGAGGGGAGGGGGATAATAGAGGATAAAGAAAGGCAGCAGAATACAACAGACACTAGTATGGCAATATGTAAATCAATGGGTGTGTAACTGATGTGATTCTGCAATTTGTATACGGGGTAAAAATGGGAGTTTATAACCCACTTGAATCAAAGTGTGAAATATGATATATCAAGAACTATGTAATATTTTGAACAACCAACAATAAAAAAATTTAAAAAAAAGGTTAATGTTAAGGTTTGGGATGAGGTTTTCATTAGGGTTAAGATGAGGGTTATGGTAATGGATATGGTTAGATGTAGGTTTAGGGTTAGATTTAGTTTTAGGGTTTATGTTAAGGTTGCGGTTGTGTTTAGGTTTATGGTATGGGTTATGATTTGAGCTAGGGTTAGGGCTATGGCGAGTGTTCATGTTAGGGTTAGGTCTATGGTTATTTTTCGGGTTAGGGGTAGGGTTATGTTTAGGGTTAAGGCTAGGGTTATCAATGCATTTAGTTGTAGGGTTATGTAGCCTGTAGCTTTAGAGCTAGGTTTAGGGATAGGGTTAAGTTTAGGGTTAGGGCTAGGATTAACGTTTAGAGTAAGGTATAGGTCTAAGTTTATACTTATGGTAAGGGTTGGGCTTTGAGTAAAATTTAAGACTAAGGCTAGGGTTAGGTTTAGGGTTAGGATTAGGGCTATGGTGTGGGTTGGTGTTATGCTTAGGGCTAGATTTAGGCCTAGATTCGCTCTAGGATTTGTGTTAGGTTAAGGCATAGAGTTAGGGCTATGGGTAATATAAGAACAAGGATTATGATAAGGGCTAGTTGTAAGGTTAGGGTTATGGCTATGTCTAGTGTTAGGTTTAGGTTTGTGCTTAGGGTCAGGTTTAGAGATCAGTTAGTTTTAAAGGCAGGGTCAGTGTTCAGGTTAGAGTTAGAGTTAAGCTTAAAGCCAGAATTGGGACTAGGTTTATGTATAGGGCTAGGGTTATCCTTGGCATTAAGTTAAGTGTTATTTTTAGGGCTAAGGTTAGGTTTTTGTTTAGGTTTAGAGCTAGAGTTAAAGCTAGATTTAGGACTAGGTTTAAGTCTAGGGCTAGTGATCGTGTCCGTTTTAGGTACAAGATTACTGGTAGGGCTAGTGTTACGGTTCGGTCTAGCATTAGGGTAAATTTAGACCTAAGTTAGTGTTATAGTCAGAATAAAGGTCAGGGTTAGGGTTAAGGTTTGGGATAGGGTTAGAGCTAGAATGAGGGCTAGGGTTATGACTATTAATGCGGTGAGAGTTTTGATTAGCCTGAATATTAGGGATAGGTCTAGGGTTACCATTAGGGTTAGGGTTTAGCTTAGGTTAGGGATAGTGTTAGAGCTAGTGTTAGGGGTAGGATTAGGATTAGGGTTAGGGTTAAAGCTAGGTGTAGGGATCGAATTAGGGCTAGTTTTTGTGTTAGTGTTAGGGTACGGTTCAGGCAACAGGCAATGTGAGAATCAGGGTTACAATTAGGGTTAGCTTTAGGGTTATGGTTAGGGGTAGTTCTAGTGTAGGTGTTAGATTTAAGGTTAGAGTGATATTTAGAGCTAGAGTTGTTTTTAGGATAGGATTCAGGGTCAGGGTTAGTTTTAGGGTTTGAGTTAGGACTCAAATTAAACCTAGGTTTACTGTTAGGGTTCGGTTTAAGGTTAGCATCATATTTAGAGCTAGGGTGAGTGTTAGGATATGAGTCAGGGTCAGGGTTAGTTTTAAGGTTAGGGTTAGGACTCGATTAGGGCTAGGTTATTTTTTGTAGTAGTTAAGGGTTGTGTTTAAGTTAAGGTTTAGTGTTAGTTCTATTGCTCAATTTTGTTTTATTTCTAGGGCTAGTTTTACAATATGTAGTAGGGTTATGGCTAGTGTTAGTGTTAGGCTTAGACTTAGAGTTAGGGTTACATTTATAGTTATGTTTAGATCTAGGATTAGGCTAGGATTAAGGATAGGACAAGGGTTAGGGGCAGAGTTAGAGTTATGTTAAGGGATAGGGTTAAAATAGTGTTAGGTTAAGGTTTACGGTTAGTGTTAGATTTATGGTTTGGTAAGTGGTAAGGTTATTGTTAGGGTAGGTTAAGGTTAATTTTAGGGTTAGTGTTAGGTTTTGAGTTATGGTTAGGGTTAGTGTAAGCATTTTTTTAGATATATCTTTAGTGTTATTGTTATATTTAGGGTTAGAATTAGGGTTAGTGATAGGGTTAGCATTAGGGTGAGGGTTAGTGTTAGGGTTAGGGTTAGGTTTATACATAGGGATAGGGTAAGTGTTAATTTTAGTTTTGGTGTTAGGGTTAGTGTTAGGGTTAATGTTAGGGTTAGGTTTTGTGTTAGGGTTTAGGTTCATTGTAGGGTAAAAGTTAGGGTTTCTGTTAGGGTTATGTTTAGGGTTAGGGTTAGTCTTATGGTTCAGGTTAGGTTTAGGTTTAGGATTAGTGTTTTGGTTAAGGTTAAGTCAGGGTTAGTGTTAGTGTTAGAGTTAGGGATCGTGTTAAAGTTAGGGTTAGGGTTAGTGTTAGTGTTAGGATTAGTGTTAGGGTTAGGATTAGGGTTAGGTTTAGGTTTAGGTTTATTGTTATGGGTAGGGTTAGGATTATATTTAGGGTTAGCATTAGATTTAGTGTTAGGTTTTGGGTTAAGTTTAGAGTTAGGGTAAGGCTTAGGGTAAGAGTTAAGGTTAGTGTTAGGGATTGGGTTAGAGTTAGGGTTCGGGTTAGGGATTGTGTTAGGTTTAGGTTTTGGAATAGGATTTGTGTTAGGGTTATGTTTAGTGTTATGTTTAGGATTAGGGTTAGTGTTAGGGTTAGGGTTAGTGTTAGGGTTATGTTTATGGTTATGGTTGAATTATGGTTAGGGTTAGGGTTAGGATTAGGGTTAGGGATAGTGTTAGCGTTAGGGTTAGGATTACGGTTAGTTTTAATGTTACGGTTAGGATTAGTGTTAGTGTTAAAGTTAAGGTTAATGTTAGGTTTAGGGTTAAGGTTATGTTTAAGGTTAATGACAGTGTTAGGGTTAGGTGTAGTGTTATTATTAGGTAACTGTTAGGGTTATTATTAGGGTACGGGTAAAGGTTAAGTTTAGGGTTAGTTTTAGAATGAGGGTGAGGATCAGAAGTAGAAATCGGGTTAGGGTTAGGGTTAGTTTAAGATTTAAGATTAGGGTTAGGGTTAAGGTTAGTTTTAGGGTTAGTGTTGGGGTTAGGGTTATGGTTTGTGTTACTTTCAAGGTTAGGGTTAGGGTTTGGGATAGGGTTAGAGTTAGGGTTAAGATTGGATTAGGGTTAGAGTTAGGCTTAAGAATAGGGTTAGTCTAAGGGTTAGAGTTAGGGTTAGGGTTTTTATTAGGGAAAGGGTTAGGGTTAAGAGCATGGATAGGATTAGTGTTAGTGATAGTTTTATGATTAGGTTTAACGATTGGGTTAGGTTCAGTTTTAGTATTAGTATTAGTATTAGTGTTAGTGTTAGGGTTAGGGTTAGGTTTAGGGCTAGTTATAGGTATAGGGTTCATTTAACATTCAGGGTTTATTGTAAAGTTTGGATTAGGGTTTGTTTTAGGGTTAGAGTTATAATTAGGGCTAAGGTTAGGGTTAGATTTAGGGTTAGGGTTAAGGTTACTGTTAGTGTTATGTTTAGGGTGAGGTTTAGTGTTAGGGTGAGAATTAGGATTAGATTTAGGTTTATTGTTAGTGTTAGGGTTAGGGTTCATGTTATGGTAAATGTTAGTGTTAGTGTTAGGGTTATGGTTAGTGTTAGTATAAGGGTAAGTGTTACTCGTATGCTTAGGGTAAAGGTTAAGATTAATTTTTGTTTTAGGGTTAGGGTTAGCTTTTGTTTTAGGGTAAGGTTATGGTTAGGGTTAGGTAAGGGTTAGGGTAAGGTTAGGTTAGGGTATGGTTGTGCTTTGTGTTAGTGATAGGTTTAGGATTAGGTTTAGGAATATGGTTAGGTTCAGTTTTAGTATTAGTATTAGTGTTAGTGTTAGGGTTAGGGTTAGGTTTAGGGCTAGTTATAGGGTCAGGGTTCGTGTAAGATTCAGGGTTCATTGTAAGTTTTGGATTAGGGTTTGTTTTAGGGTTAGGGTTATAATTAGGGCTAAGTTTGGGGTTAGATTTAGGGTTAGGGTTAAGGTTACATTTAGTGTTATGGTTAGGGTGAGGTTTAGTGTTAGGGTGAGAATTAATGTTAGATTTAGGTTTAGTGTTAGTGTTAGGGTTAGTGTTCGTGTTATGGTAAATGTTAGGGTTAGTGTTAGGTTAGGGTTAGTGTTAGTGTAAGGGTTAGGGTTACTCTTACGGTTAGGGTTAGAGTTAAGATTAAGATTAGTGTTTGTTTTAGGGTTAGGGTTAGCTTTTGTTTTAAGGTAAGGTTATGGTTAGGATTAGGTAAGGGTTAGGGTAAGGTTATGATTAGGATTATGTAAGGGTTAGGGTAAGGTTAGGTTAGGGTAGGGTTGTGCTTTGGGTTATGAAAATTTTTAATGTTAGTTTATTTTAGGGTTTTTGTTAGGTTTATTGTTAGGTTGTGGGTTTGTGTAAGTGTTACTGTTAGGGTTAGGGTTAGGTATTGTGTTAGGTTAAGGTCTAGGTTTAGTTTGAGTGTCAGGTGTAACTTTTTGGTTAGGGTTATGGTTAGGGTTAGGATTAGTGTTTCACTTAGGGTTAGAGTTAGGTTTTGGGTTTGTGTTAGGGTTAGGGTTAGTTTAAGTGTTAAGATTAGGGTTAGGGTTAGGGTTAGTTTTAGGGTTAGTGTTGGGTTTAGGGTTATGGTTTGTGTTAGGTTCAGGGTTAAGTTTAGGGTTTGAAATAGGGTTAGAGTTAGGGTTAAGGCTGGATTAGGGTTAGAGTTAGGGTAGGGTTAGGGTTAGTGTTAGGATTAGGAATATTGTTAGTCTAAGGGTTAGAGTTAGGGTTAGGGTTTGTATTAGGGTAATGGTTAAGGTTAGGAGCAGGCTTAGGATTAGTGTTAGTGATAGGTTTAAGATTAGGGTTAGGGATAGGTTCAGGGTCAGTTTTAGTATTAGTGTTAGTGTTACATTTAGGTTTATGGCTAGTTATAGGGTTATGGTTCGTGTAAGATACAGGGTTCATTGTAAGGTTTGGATTAGGATTTGTTTTAGGGTTAGGGTTATAATTAGGGTTAGGGTTAGATTTAGGTGTAGGGTTATGGTTACTGTTTATATTACAGTTAGGTTGAGGGTTAGTATTAGTGTGAGAATTAGGGTTAGATTTAGGGTTATTGTTAGTGTTAGGGTTAGGGTTTGTGTTATGGTTAAGGTTAGGATTAGTGTTAGGGTTAGGGTTAGTTTAGGGTTCGGGTTAGGGTTACTCTTATGTTTAGGGTTAGGGTTAAGTTTAAGATTAGTGTTTGTTTTAGGGTTAGAGTTAGTTTTTGTTTTAGGGTAAGGTTATGGTTAGGATTAGGTAAGGGTTAGGATACGTTTAAGTTAGGGTAGGGTTGTGCTTTGAGTTATGATTTGTTTTAATATTAGGTTATTGTTAGTGTTTGTGATAGGTTTAGGGTTAGGTTGTGGGTTTGTGTTAGTGTTAATGTTAGGGTTAGGGTTAGGTTTTGTGTTACGGTAAGGGCTAGATTTAGTTTGACGGTCAGGTGTACCTTTTTGGTTAGGGTTACAGTTAGGGTTAGGATTAGTGTTTCACTTAGGGTTAGAGTTAGGTTTTGGGTTTGTGTTAGGATTAGGTTTAGCGATACTGTCAGGGATAGGGTTAAAGTTAGGGTGAAGTTTAGGTTTAGGATTAGAATTAGGGTTAGTTTAAGGGTTAAGTTTAGGATTAGAGTTATGTTAAAGGATATGGTTAGGGTTAGTGTTAAGTTTAGGGTAAGGATTAGGGTTAGTGCTAGTGTATAGTTTACGGTTAGGTTTAGTGTTAGGGTTTGTTTTAGGGTTAGTGTTCGTGTTATGGTTAGGGTTAGGATTAGTGTTAGGGTTAGAGTTAGGATTAGAGTTAGTGTTTAGGATTAAGTTTAGGTTTGGGGTTAGTGTTAGGGTTAGGGTTAGTGTTACAATTATGGTTAGGGTTGATATTAGGTTTAGATTTAGGGTTAGTTAGTGTTACAGTAAGGGTTAGGGTTAAGGTTACTGATGGGGTTTGGTTTAGGGTTAGAGTAAGGGTTAGGATTAGGGTTAGGGTTATTGTTAGGGTTTGAGTTAGGGTTTGTTTTCCAGTTAGAATTAGGGTTTGTGTCAGACTTAGGTTAGAGTTATGTTTAGGGATAGTTTTAGGGTTATTTTTATGATTTGTGTTAGGGTTATGGTTAGGGTTAGGATTTGTGTTAGGGTTAGGTTTAGGGTTAAGGCTATGTTATGGTTAGAGTAAGGGTTAGGGTTAGGTTTAGTGTTAGTGTTAAGGGTACGGTTAGAGTTAGTGTTAGTGTTAGACTTAGGTTTAAAGTTAGTTTTAGTGTTAAGGTTACGGTTAGGTTTAAAGATAAGTTTAGTGTTAGGTTTAGGGTTAGGGTTAGTGATAGGGTTAAGTTTATGTTTATGGTTACCATTACGTTTAGGGTTAGGTTTTGTGTTAGGTTTGGTTTTAAATTTAGGATTAGCATTAGGTAAGTCTTAGGTTCTGTTTCAGGTAAGGGTTAGGATTATGGTTTATGTTTGTGTTTGTGTTAGGTTTATGGTTAGGAGTAGGGATAGGGTTAAGGTTAAGGTTATGGTTATTGTCAGGGTTAGGGTTAGGGTTTGTGTTAGGTTAAGTTTAGTGTTAGTTTAAGGGTTAGCGTTAGGTTTAGTGTTAAGGTTTGGGTTAGGGTAAGGTTTAGGATTAGTGTTTGGTTTAGGGTTAGATTTAGTATTAGTTTTAGTGTTAGTGTTAGGGTTAGTGTTAGTTTTATGGATAGTGTTATGTTTAGGGTTAGGGGTAGGCTTCATTTTAGGGTTAAAGTTAGGGTTATGTTAGGGTTAGAATTAGGTTTGGGATTGTATTAGTGTAGGGGTAGGTTTAGTGTTATGTTTAGTTTTAGAGATAGGGTTATGGTTACAGTTAGGGTTAGGGTTATTGATATGGTTAGGGTTAGAGTCAGGGTTAGGATTAGGGTTAGTGTTAGGGTAAGGGTTCGGTTTAGGTATAGGTTTAGTGTTAGGGTTAGGTTTAGTGTTAGGATTAGATTAGGGTTAGGTTTAGTGTTAGATTTAAGTTTAGGATTAAAGTTTGTGTTAGGGGTAGGGTTAGGGTTAGGGTTAGTGTTAGTATTATGGTTAGGGTTTGGGTTAGTTTTCGGGTAAGTGTTAGTGTTTGGGTTAAGTGTAGGATTATGGGTAGTGTTAGGGTTAGTTTTAGTGTAAATTTAGAGTTAGGATTAGGGTTAGGTTAGGGTGAATGTTATAATTAAGTTTATGGTTTATGTTATGGTTAGTGTTCGGGTTAGGATTAAGGTTAGGGTTGCGGTTAGCATTAGGGTTAGTGTTAGGATTAGGGATGGTGTTAGGGTTAGGGTTAGGGTTAGTGTTAAGATTAGCATTAAATTAGTGTTAGGGTTAGGATTAGGGTTAGGTTTAGAGTCAGTTTTAGAGTTTGGATTAGGTTTGGGTTTAGGGTTCCTTTTAATGATAGGGTTTGCATTAGATTTAGGTTAGGGTTATGGTTTGCCTTAGGGTTTGTGTTAGCTTTAGTGTTAGGGTTATTTTAGGTTTAGGTTTAGGGTTAGTGTTAAGTTTAGTGTTAGAGTGATAGTTAGGGTTATCATTAGTGTTTGGTTTAGCGTTATAATAAGTTGTAGGTTTATAGTTAGTGTTAGGATTAGGGTTAGTGTCAGGTTTAGACTTAGGGTTATTTTTAATATAAGGGTTAGGTTTATTGACAGGGTTAGGGTTTGGTTTAATGTTAGGGTTAGGGTTAGAGTTTGTTTTAGGTTTTGGGTTATAGTTAAGGTTGATGTTATTGCTAGGATTAGTGCGACTCTTACAGTTAGGTAACATTTTGGGTTAGAGTTAGTGTTAGGCTGAGGTTTAGGGTAAGGGTTAGGGTTAATGTTAGAGTTAGGGTTAGGGTTGTTGTTAGAGTTAGGGTTGAGGTTAGTGTAAGGTTTAGGGTTAGGGATAGGTTTAGGGTTAGTTTTAGGGTTAGAGTTAGTCTTTGGGTTAGGTTTAGGATTAATGTTATGGTTAAAGTTAGGGTTACGGTTAGGATTGGGGTTAGTGTTAGGTTAGTGTTAGGGTTAGGGTTTTTGTTAGGGTTAGGGTTAGGTTTGGGTTAGGGTTAGGGTTAGGTTAGTTTTAGGGTTAGTGTTAGGGTTAGGGTTATGGTTAGTGTTAGTTTTTGGGTTAGGTTTAAGGTAAGGCTGATGGTTAGAGTTAGCGTTCTGATTAGAGTTAGTGTTACTATTAGAATTAGGTTTATGGTGAGTGTTAGGCTTAGGATTAGGTTCAGGTTTAAGTGTAGTGTTAGGTTTAGGGTAAGAGTTATGGTTAGGATTAAAGTTATGATTAGAATTAGGGTTAGGTTTAGGTTTAGGGTTAGGGTTGAGGTTACCGTTAGTTTTAGGTTTAGGTTTGGGGTTGGGTCTCGTGTTAGGTATAGGGTTAGGGTTATGTTTACTTAGGGTTTGGGTTAGGGTTATGGTTCATGTTAAGATTAGGGTTAGGGTTAGTCTTAGATTTAGGTTTAAGTTTAGGCTAAGTGTTACTTTTAGGGTTAGGGTTATTGTTAGCATGAGTGTTAGGGTTAGTGTTAGGGTTAGGGTTAGTGTTAGTGCCAGTGTATGATTAGGTTATTGGTAAGGTTTAGGGTTAGGTTTAGGGTTATCATTACAGTTAGTATTACTGTAAGGGTTTGGGTTAGTTTGAGTCTTAGTTTAGAGTTAGGGTTAGGGTTATATTTAGTGTTAGATTTAGGGTACTGTTATGGTTACAGTTATGGTTATGCTTAGGATTAGGTGTAGGTTTAGGTATAGGTATAGGGTTAGATTAAGTTTAGTGTTAGAATTTGGGTTAGTGTTAGGGTTAGGTTTAGAGTTGGGGTTAGGGTTCATGTTAGGTTTAGGATTAGGGTTAGGTTAGTATTACGTTTAAGTTCAGGTTTATGTTTAGGGTTAGTGCTAGGTTTAGGTTTAGGTTTAGGGTTAGGGTTAGTGTTAGTGTTAGGGTTAGTGTAAGGGTTATGGTTAGCGTTAGGATTAGGTTTGGGTTTAGGTTTGGAGTTAGCGTTATGGTTAGGGTTAGTGTTATATTTAATAGTGTTAGGTTTCGGATTATGGTTCATGTTAGGAGTAGTGTTACGTTTATTGTTATGGTTAGGTTTATGTTTAGGGTTAGGCTTACTGTTAGTGTTAGTATTAGGTTTAGGTTTATGGTTAGTAGTAGTGTTAGGGTTAGGGATAGGTTTAGATGTATGTTTAGGATTAGAGGTAAGTTTAGGATTAGTGTTATGTTTAGGGTTAAGGTTGGGTTAGTGTTATGGTTAGGCTTAGGGTTAGGTTTAGTCTTAATGTAAGGGTTAGGGTTAGGGTTAGAGTTAACGATAGTGCTAGGTTTAGGATTAGGTTTCATGTTAGGATTAGGGTTAGGGTTAGTGTTAGGGTTAGGGTTATGTTTAAGGTTAGGCTTACTATTAGTGTTAGGGTTAGGGTTAAGTTTAGAGTTGGGTTTTGGCTTAGATTTAGAAATAGGTTTAGGGTTAGTGTTAGGGTTAGAATTTGCGATAGTGTTAGAGTTAGGTATAGGCTTAGGTTTATGTCAGGGTTAGGTTTTGATTTAGTTAGGGTTAGTATTTGTGTCAGTGTTAGTGTTAGGGTAAGTTTTAGGTTTATGGGTAGTGTTAGTGTTAGTGTTAGGGTTAGGGTTAGTGTTAGGTTTAGTGTTTGAGTTAGTATTAGAATTAGGTTTAGAGTTAGGTTAAGGATTAGGGTTAGGGTTAGTGTTGGTGTCAGGGTTAAGGTTAGCTTTAGAGTTAGTGTTAGGGTTGTGTTAGGGTTAGTGTTAGGGTTAGGCTTAGGGTTTTTGTTAGGTTTAGGGTTAGGATTTGTGTTATGGTTATTTTGAGGGTTAAGGTGAGGGTTAGGGTTAGAATTATGATTAGGATTAGCGTTCATAATATGAATAGTGTTTGGGTAAGGGTTAGTGTTAGGTTTAGGCTTAGTGTTAGTGTTAGGGTTAGGGTTAGGGTTAGGGTTATGGTTATGTTAAGGTTGAGTTTTAATGTTGGTATTAGGGTTACCATTATGATTATGATTATGATTATGGTAAAATTTAGGTTTATAGTTAGGCTTAGAGTTAGGGTTAGTTTTAGGGTACTGTTAGGGTTACGGTTATGGTTATTTTTAGGGTTAGGTTTAATGTTAGGGTTTGGTTTAGTGTTAGATTTAGGGTTAGGTTTAGGTTACGGTTAGGGTTAGCATTAGGGTTTATTTTAGGGTTAAGTTCTGAGTTAATGTTCGGTTTACATTAAAGTTAGGGTTAGGTTTAGAGTGAGAATTAGAATTAGGATGAGGGTTAGGGTAAGCTTTATTTTTAGGATTAGGGATAAGGTTAGGCTTAGATAAGAATTAGGGTAAGGGTTAGGGTATGGTTAGAATTAGTGTTAGGTTTATTGTAAGGGTTAGGTTTTGTTTTAGGTTTAGGGTTAGGGTTTGGGTTAGGGTTAGTGATAGGTTAGTGTCAGGTTTAGAGTTGGGGTTAGTGTTAGTGTTAGGGATAGGATTAGGTTTAGGTTTAGGTTTAGTGTTAGTGTTAGGGTCACGATTAGGGTTATGGTTAGTGTTAGGGTTAGGGTTTGGGTTTGGGTTAGGGTTAGTATTAATGTTAGTTTTAGGTTTAGTTTTAGTTTAAGGCTTAGAGTTATGGTTATGGTTATGGTTAATTTTAGGGTTTGTGTTAGCATTAGGATTAGGTTTAGTGTTAGGCTTAGAGTTAGGTTTAAGGTTTCATTTAATGTTAGTGTTTGGGTTAGGGTTAGGGATATTGTTAGGGTTAAGTATAGGTTTAGGATTAGTTTTATTGTTAAGGCTAGGGTTAGGGATAGCATTAATTTTACATATAGGGTTAATGTTATGGTTAGGGTTCATGTTAGGTTAAGTGTTAGGGTTATGGTTAGGGTTAGTTATAGGGTTAGGGTTATTGTTTGGGTTAGGGTTAGAGTCAGTCTTATGGTTAGTGTGAGGATTAGTGTTAGGGTGAAGGATATGGATTGTGTTAGGGTAAGGATTTGGTTAGAGTTTGAGTTAGGTTTAGGGATAGAGTAAGGGTTATGGTTATGGTCCATATTAGGGTTAGAGTGAGGCTTAGGTTTAGGTTTAGGCTTAATTTTAGGGTTACTTGTAGGTTAGGGTAAGTGTTAGTGTTAGAATTAGGGTTAAGTTTAGGTTTAGTGTTAGGTTTAGGTTGAGAGTTTGGGTTAGGTTTAGTATTAGGGTTGGGTTTGGGATTAGGGTTAGTGTTAGAATTAGGGCTAGGTTTAGATTTAGGGTTAATGTTAAGGTTAGATTTAGGGTTAGGGTTTATGTTAGGTTTATGGTTTGGGTTAGGGTTAGTTTTACATGAGGCTTATGGTTAGGGTTAGGATTAGATATATTGTTAGAATTATGGTAAGTTTTAGGGTTAGTCTTAGTGTTAGGGTTAGGATTGGGTTAGTGTTTGTTTTAGAGTTAGGGTTAGGGTCAGTGTACAGGTTAGTGTTAGGGTTAGCGTTAGTGTTAGGTTTAGTTTTAGGTTTAGGGTTCATGTAAGGGTTAGGGTAAGGAATAGTTTTAGTGTTAACTATAGGATTCGTGTTAGCATTAATGTTAGGGTTAGTGTTAGGGATGGGATTAGGTTTTGGGTTAGCTTTAGTGTTACTGTTAAGGTTAGGGTTAGGGATAATGTTAGGGTTAGGGATAGGTTTAGAGTTAGGGGTAGAGTTATGGTTAGGGTTAGTGTTATGGTTAGTGTTAGGGTTAGGGTTGGTTTATAGTTAGGATAAGGGTTAGGGTTCCTGTTAGAGTTAGGGTTAGTGTTTGGGTTATATTTAAGGTTAGCTTAGTGTTAGGTTTATATTTAGGTTTAGGATTAAGAATAGTGTTAGGGTTAGGGATAGTGTTTAGATTAGGGTTAAATTTAAGCTTATTGTTAAGTTAAGGTTAGGGTTAGGGTTAGCATTAAGGTTAGTATTAGGGTTTGAATTAGTGTTAGGTTTAGGGTTAGTGTTAGGGTTTATTTTACAGTTAGGGTTATGATTAGGTTTAGTGCTGGTGTTAGGGATAGTGTTAAGGTTTGTGTTAGGTTTAGGGTTAGGTTTAGACTTCGGGTTACTTACAGCTATAGGTTTAGGCTTAATGTAGTGTTAGGGTTAGGGTTAGGTTAGGATTAGGGTTAGTGTAAGGGTTTGTGTTAGAGTTAGTATTGGGGTTAGAGTTATGATTAGGGTTAGCATTAAGGTTAGAGATAGTGTTAGGTTTAGGGTTAGGTTTAGCGTTAGCTTTAGTGTTGGTGTTAAGTTTAGGGACATGTTTAGTGTTAGTTTTAGGGTTAGGCCTGGGGTTAGGGTGGTAGTTAGTGTTAGGGTTATGTTTAGAGTTAGTTTTAGGTTTAAGGTTAGGGTTATGGTGAGGTTTAGTGTTACTGTAAGGGTTAGAGTTAGGGTTAGTTTTAGTGTTAGGTATATTGTTCGTGTTAGGGTTAGGGTTAGTGTTAGTGTTAGGAATAAGATTAGGTTTTGGGTTAGCTTTAGTGTTACTGTTAGGGTTAGGGTTAGGAATAGTGTTAGGGTTATGGATAGGTTTAGGGTTAGGGCTAGAGTTATGGTTAGGGTTAGTGTTATGGTTAGTGTTAGGGTTAGGTATAGTATTAGAGTTAGGATTAGGGTTATTTTTAGGGTTAGTTTTAGGATTTAGATTAGGGTTTTGGTTAGGTTTAAGGTTAGTTTTAGAGTTAGGTTTTGGGGTCAGGGTTAGTGTTAATATTATTGTTAGGTTCAGGGATATGTTTTGTGTTAGGGTAAGTGTTTGGTTTAGGGTTCCTGTTAGGTTTAGTGATAAGGTTAAAGTTAGGGTTAGGGTTAGGATTAGAGTTAGAATGAGGCTTAGAATTAGGCATAATTTAGTTTTAGAGTTACAGGTAGGATAGGGTTAGTGTTATGGTTAGGGTTACTGTTAGGGTTAGTGTTTTTGTTAGGGTTAGACTTAGTCTGAGGATTAGGGTTAGGATTAGGTTTAGTGTATGTGTTAGTGTTAGTGTTAGGGTTAATGTGAGGGATATGATTAGGGTTACTTTTAGGGTTAGGATTAGGGCTAGCATTAGTGTTATGGCAGGGTTATGGTTTGGTTAATTTTATAATTAGTGTTAGGGTTAAGGATATGGTTAATGTTAGTTTTGGGGTTAAGGTTAGGGTTAGGGTTCAGGTTAGGGTTAGGATTAGTTTTAGAACTAGTGATAGGGTTAGGCTTATGGTTAGTGTTAGGGTAAGAATTATTGTTTGTGTTAGGGTAAATTTTAGGTTTAGTTTTGGTGTAATGGTTAGGGTTAAAAGATAGGTTTAGTGTTAGTGTTATGGTAAGGGTTAGTGTTACGTTTAGGGTTATGGTTAAGTTTAGGATTAGTGTTTGGGTTAGTGTTATACTTAGGTTTAGTGTTAGTTCTAGGGTTAGATTTAGGGTTAGTGTTACAGTTAGTGTTATGGTTAGGAAGAGGTTTAGAGTGAGGCATAGGGTTAGCTTTAGGGTTAATTTTATGGTAACAAGTAGGTAAGGTATAGTGTTAGGGTGAATGTTACTTGTAATATTAGGGTTAGGGTTAGGGTTACTGACAGAGTTAGTGTTTAGGGTTAGTGCTAGATAAGGGTTAGGGTTTGTTTTAGCTTTAGTGTTCGTGTTAGGGTTAGGGTTACGGATTAGTAAGGGTAAAGGTTAGTGTTTGGTTATGGTTACGATTATGTTTTGCTATAAGTTTTGTGTTAAGTTTATAGTTAGTGTTAGGGTTAGGGTAACATTAGGTTAGGTTTAGGGTTAGGGTTAGGGTTAGCATTAGGTTTAGTGTTAGTATTAGGGTTAGGGTTAAGGTTAGGTTTAGGTTTAGTGTTAGGGTTATGGGTAGTTTTAGGGTTACTGATAGGGTTAGGGTTACGTTTAGTTTTAGGGTTAGTTTTATGTTTAGGGTTAGTGTTAGGGTTACAGTTATGGTTAGGATTCGTTTTAGGTTTAGAGTTAGGGTTAGTGTTAGTATTAGGTTTAGGATTAGGGTTAATGTTAGTGTTACATTTAGGATTATGTTTAGGTGTAGGATTAGTGTTTGGGTTCGTGTTAGACTGAGATTTAGGGTTACTGTAGGGTTAGACTTAGGGTTAGTGTTACAGTTAGGATTAGGGTTATTGTGAGGCTTAGGGTTAGTGTTAGGTTAGGATTAGGTTATAGTTAGAATAAGTGTTAGGGTAAGGGTTAGAGTTAGGTTTAGGGTTATTGTTAGAATTAAGTTTAGTTTTAGGGTTTGATTAGAGTTAGTGTTTGCGTTAAAGTTACTTTTAGGTTAAAAGTAATTTTTTAGGGTTAGGTAAGGATTAGGGTTATGTAAGGGTTAGTGTTAGTGTTAGTGTTAGGGTTAGGTTAAGGTTATTGTTAGGTTTAGGGTTAGGGTTGACTTTAGATTTAGGGATAGAGTTAGCTTTTGTGTTAGAGTTGGGTTTAGAGCAAGTGTTAGGTTTAGGGCTAAGGTTAGTGTTAAGGTTAGGGTTGGGTTTATGTTTAGGGATAGAGTTAGGGTTAGTGTTATTGATAGGTTTAGGGATAGGGTTAGAGTTATGGTTAGGAATAGAGTTAGGGTTAGGTTTAGGTTTAGGTTTACGGTTAGGGTTCGGGTTAGTATTAGGGTTAAGATTAGGGTTATTGTTAAAATTAGTGTTAGGGTTAGGGTTAGATTCAGGGTTAGTGTTAGTGTTAGTGTTAGGTTTAGTGTTAGTGTTAGGGTTAGGTTTATGGTTAGGGTTCGTGATAGGGATAGTGTTAGAATTATTGTTACAGTTAGAGTTTGGTTTACTCTTAGGGTAAGGGTTATGGGTAGGGCTAGGGCTAGGGTTACCATTAGTGTCTGGGTTTGGGTTAGGCTTCATTTTCAGGTTAGTTTAAGTAGGGTAACAGGGTTAGTGTTAATGTTGCAGTTTGGGTTAGTGTTAGGGTTAGGGTTTGTATTATGAATAGAATTACGGTTAGGGTTAAGGTTAAAATTACAGTTAGGATTAGGGTTAGGTTTAGGTTTAGGTTAGGATTAGTGTTAGATTTGGTGATAGGATTAGGGTTAGAGATAGTATTAGGATTAGAGTTAGGGTTAGGTTTAGTGTTAAGTTTAAGTCTAGTGTTAGGTTTAGAAATACGGTTCTTGTTAGGGTTAGTGTAAGTTTTAGGGTTAGTGATAGGGTTAGGATTGTGGGTAGGGTTAGTGTTAGGGATAGGGTTAGCGTTACGGTTAGGGTTAAGTTTAGTGTTAGGTTCAGAGTTAGGTTTAGGTTTAGTGTTAGTGATAAGGTTAGGTTTATTATTATTGTTAGTGTTCTGGTTACGTTTAGGTTTTGTGTTAGCGTTAGGGTTATGGTTAGGGTTTGTGTTAGGCTTAGTGTTAGCATATTGTTAGGATTAGGTTTACATTTAGGGTTAAGGTTAGTGTTATGGTTATGGTTATGGTTAGGATTAGTTTTGGGGTTATGGTTATAGATAGGTTTATGGTTAGTGTTAAGGTTAGGGTTTGGTTAGGGTGAGTTTTAGGGTTAGGGTTAGGTGTAGTGTTAATTTTAGGGTTCGGGTTAGGGCTAGGAGTAGGGTTAGGGTTATTTTCTGAATTTGGGTTATGCTTAGGGTTGAGATTAGGTTTAGAGTTAAGATTAAAGTTAGGGTTAGGGATAGGGTTACTGTTTGGGTTAGAGTTAGGGTTAGGGTTAGGATTAGTGTTCAGGTTATGCTTAGGGTTTTATTTTGTTTAGAATTAGGGTTAATGTTAGAGTTACGGTTAGGATTAGGGTTAGGTTTAAGTTTAGTGGTAGAGTTAGTGTTAGGGTTAGGGTTAGTGTTAGAAATAGGATTAGGGTTATGGTTAGTGTTAGGTTTATGTTTAGTGTTGAGATTAGGGTTAGTGTTAGGTTTAAGTTTAGGTTTCTTCTTAGGGTGAGGGTTAGATTTAGGGGTAGTGATTGTGGGTAGGGTTAGTGTTAGGTTTAGGGTTAGAAATTGTGTTAGGGTTCAGGTTTCTGTTAGGATAATGTAAGCCTTAGGTTTGTGATTTGGTTAAAATTAGGGTTATGGTTTGGTTTAGGGTTTATGTTAAGTTTAGTGTTGGGTTAGTGTTAGGATTACAATTATGGTTAGCGTTAGGTTTAGGTTTAGAGTTAGTGTTAGGTTAAGTGTTAGGGTTAGTATTAGGGGTAGGTTTAGGTTTAGTGTTAGGTTTAGGGTTAGGTTAGGTTTTGTTTAATGGTTAGGGTTAGAGTTAGGGTTCAGTTTCAGATTGGAGTTAGGGTTAGAGTTTGTGTTATGGTTTGGATTAGACTTTGGGTTAGATTTAGTGTTAGGGTTAAGTTTAGGGTTAGTGTAAGTTTTAAATTTAGGGTTAGGGTTGTGGTTCGAGTTTTTATTAGAGTTACAGTTAGGAGTGTGTTAGTGTTAGGGTTAGGGTTAGTGTTAGGTTTAGGTTTAGGTTTTGATTTAGGGTTAGGGTAAGGATTAGGGTTAGGGATACGGTTAGTGTTAAGGTTACAAATATGTTTAAATTTTGGTTTAGCATCAGTGTTAAGGTTAGTGTTTAGGTTTAGATTTCTGGTTAGGGTTAGGGTTATTTTTAGTTATGGTTAGGTTTACGGTTAGTGTTAGGTTTAGGGTTAGGTTTTGTGTTATGGTTAGGGTTATGTTTAGGATTTGTGTTAAGTTTAGGATTAGGATTAGAGTTATGGTTAGGTTTGCTGTTGGGATTAGGATAAATTTAAGGTTTGGGTTTGGGTTGGGTTGGGTTAGTGTTAGGGTTAGGTGTAGAGTTAGTGTTAGGGTTACGGTTAAGGTTAAGGTTAATGTTAGTATCAGAGTTAGGGTTAGGTTTAGAGTTAAGGATAGGCTTAGGTTTAGTGATAGGTTTAGGGTTACCTTTAGGGTTAAAGTTGGGGTTAATAGGGTACGTAAAGGTTAGGGTCAGGATTAGTTTAAATTTAGGGTTATGGTATTGTTTAGGATTTGTGTTAAGTTTAGCATTATGGTTAGGGTTAGAGTTATGGTTAGTGTTATGATTAGGGATAGAATTAGTATTAGGGTTACTTTTAGGGTTAGGATTAGGGTAAGATTTCATGTTACAGTTAGGATTAGGTTTGGCGTTAGAGATAGATTAGTGTTATGGATCAGGCTACGGTTAGGGATAGGATTAGTGTTAGATTTAAGGTTAGTTTTAGGGTCAGGGAAGGGTTAAAGTTAATGTTAGTAATAGAGTTAGGGTGGGGTTTAGGGTTAGTGTTAGGGTTATGATTTGGATTAGTGTTAGAGTTAATGTTAGTGTTAGGGATAGGGGTAAGTTTAGTGTTAAGGTTAGTATTAGGGTTAGGGTTAGTATGAGGGTTCATGTTAGGTTTAGGTTTATGGCAGGCTTAGTATTAGGATTAGGGTTAGGGTAAGTGTAATGATGAGGGATATGGTTACAGGTAGTGTTAGGGTTAGGGTTAGGGTTAGTGTTAGGGTTTTTGTGAGGGTGAAGTTTAATCTTAGGTGTAGGGTTACAGTTACGTTTAGGATTCAGGTGAGTGTTAGGGTTAGGGTTAGGTTTAATTTAGGGTTAAATTAAAGGTGTGTGTTAGGGTTAGATTTAGGTTTAGGTTTTGGGTAGGGTTAGTGTTAGGGTTATCATTGGATTTAGGGTTAAAGTTAGTTTTAGGGTTAGTTTTAGGATAAGGTTTAGGATAGGGTTAGGGTTAGGGCTAGTATTAGGTTTAGGTTTAGGTTTAGGGTTAGGGTTAATGATAGGTTTATGGTTGGTTTAGGATTAGTATTAGGTTTAGGGTTAGGGTTAATGATAGGTTTATGGTTGGTTTAGGATTAGTATTAGGTTTAGGGTTAGGGTTTCTGTTAGGGCTAGGGTTAGGTTTATAGTAAGTGTTAGGGTTACTGTTAGGATTAGGGTTAGGGTTAGTTTTAGAGTTAGGGTTAGTGTTATGTGTAGAGCTAGGGTTAGTGTTATTTTTATTGTTGTTGTTTGCTTTAGGGTTAGGTTTAGGGTTAGAGTTAGGTTTACTACTAGGGTTAGGATTAAGGTTAGTTTTAGGATTAGTGATAGACTTAGGGTTAGTGTTACATTTAGGATAATTGTTAGGGATAGGTTTTTTCTTAAGTTTAGTGTTTTGGTTATGGTTAAAGTTAGGGTTAGTATTCGGATTAGGGTAAATTTTAGGGTTATGTTAAGGGTAAGTGTTACTTTTTTAGGTTTAGTTTTAGGGATAGTGTTAGGGTTAGTGTTAGTGTTAAGGTTTGTGTTAAGGTAAGGGTTAGGGTTACGGTTAGTGTTAGGGTATTTGTTAGGCTTAGTGTTATTGTTAAATTTAGGGTTACGTTCAGGATTAGGGTTAGGATTAGAGTTAGTGTTAGGGTTAGTGTAGGGGTTTGGTTTAGGTTTAAGTTTAGTGAAAGTGTTTGGGTTTGTGTTTGTGTTAGGGTTAGGTTTAGGTTTAGTGTTACCATTAGGATTAGAATTACTGTTAGGATTCGTGTTAGTGTTACTGTTTGTGTTAGGGTTAGTGTAAGGGTTTGTGTCATGGTTAAGGTTAGGTTTATTGTTAGTTTTAGTGTTATTGTTAGTGTTATGGTTAGGGTTAGTGTTAGGGTTAGGATTAAGTTTCATCATAGTGTTAGGGTTGGAGTTAGGATTAATGTTAGGTTTAAGGTTAGGGTTAGTGTTGCGATTTGGGTTAGGGTTGGGGTTAGGTATAGTTTTACATTTAGGAATATGTTTATTGTTAGTGTTAGGGTTGGAGTTAGGTTTAGGGTTTGTGTTATGGTTACAGTTAGGGTTAGGGTTAGGGTTAGATTTAGTGTTAATCTATGGTTAGAGTAAGGGTTAGTGTTATAGTTATGGTTAGGGTTTGAATTAGGGTTAAGGTTTGGGTTAGGTTTAGGCCTAGTGTTAAGTTTAGGATTAGGGTTTGGGTTACGGTTAGTGTTAGTGTTAAACTCTGCATTAGAGACAGTGTTAGGGTTAGTGCTAGGGTTAGGTTTATGGTTATGGTGAGTGCTAGGGTTAGGGATAGGGAAAGTTAAGGGTTAGTGTTAGGGTTAGGATTAGGGTTATGTTTACGGTTTGAGTTAGTGTTAAGTTTGGAATTAGCGTTCATTTTAGATTTAGGTTTAGCGTGATTATTAGAGTTAGGTTTAGGTTTAGGTTTGGTGTTAGTGTTTGGGATAGGGTAAGGGTTAGGGTTAAGGATTGTGTTAAGGTTAGTGATAGGTTTAGATTTAGTGTTAAGGTGAGTACTATGCTTATGTTATGGTTAGGGTTATGGTTAGTGTTAGGCTTAAGGTTACATTAATTTTAGTGTCAGTGATAGGCTTAGGTTTGGAGTCAGGTTTTGTGTTATGGTTAGGGTTAGGGATAGGGTTAGGGTTAGGGTTGGGTTAGGTTCAGTTTTAGTTAAGGGTTACGATTAAGTTTAGGATAAGTTTAAAATTATAGTTTGGGATAGGGTTTGCTTTGGTTTATGGTTAAAATAGGGTTATGGTTATGGTTAGGTTTAGTGATATTGTTAGTGTTAGGGTTTTTTTAAGGTTTGTGCTAGGGTTAGTGTTAGGTTAGGATTGGGATTAGAGTTAGGATTAGTGTTAGGGTTTTTGTTAGGTTAGGATTGGGATTAGAGTTAGAATTATCATTAGGGTTAGCGTTAGGTTTAGTGTTAGGGTAAGTTTATTGTTAGGGTTGGTGTAAGGTTTTGGGTTAAGTTTAGGTTTAGTGTTAGGGTTGGGTAAGGTTTAGAGTTAGTGTTTGAGTTAGCAATAGGGTTAGGTTTAGGGTATGGGTTAGAGTTAAGATTAGGGATAGGGTTATTGTTAGGATTAGTGTTAAATTTAGGGTTAGGTTTAGGGTTAGAATTAGAGTTTGGGATAAGTTTAGGTTTAGGGTTAGTGTAAGGGTTAGGTTTAGGGTTAGGTTTAGGGTTACAGTAAGTGTTAGGTTAGGATTAGATTTAGTATTAGGGTAGGGGTTAGGGTTAGTGTTAGTATTATATTTGTGTTAGGGTTAGTGTTAGGGTTATTGTTTGGTTTAGGGTTAGAGTTTTGTTAGGGTTAGTGTTAGCGTTAGGTTTAGGGTTTGTGATAGGGTTAGGATTAGATTTAGCAGTAGTGTTTGGGTTAGGGTTAGGGTTTGTGTTAGGGTTAGGGATCGTGTGAATGTTAGGGTTAGGGTTAGTGTTACGTTTAGGGTTAGGGTTCATGTTAGTGTTACTGTTAAAGTTACGTTCAGGGTTAGTGTTTCTGTTTGTTTTAGCATTAAGTTTAGCAATAGTGTTAGGGTTAGGGATAGGTTTACGGTTTGTGTTAGTTTTAGGGTTAGGTTTAGGTTTAGTGTTATGTTTAGTGTTATGTTTAGGGATAGGGTTAGGGTTAGGGTTAGCCTTAGGGTTAGGTTTAGGTTTAGTTATAGGGTTAGCATTATAATTAGGTTTAAGGTTATTTTTAGGGATAGTGTTAGGATTAGGTTTAGAGATAGGTTTAGGATTATGGTTAGGTTTAGGTTCATTTTTAGGGTTAGTGTTATGTTAGAGTTAGTATTAGTATTCAGGTTAGGGTAAGGTTAATGGTTAGATTAAGATTTAGGGTTAGGTTTAGTGATAGGTTTAGGTTTAGGGTTAGAGTTAGTGTTAGAGTTTGGGTTAAGGTTAGTGTTAGGGTTAGGGTTTTGTTATTGTTTGTATTAGGGTTAGGGTTATTGTTAGGTTTTGGGTTACAGTTAGGATTAGGGCTAGGTTTAGTGTTAGTTTTAGGGTTAGTGTTGGGGTTAGGTTTAGTGTTAGGTTTTGGGTTAAAATTTGTGTTAGTTTTAGGGTTAGTGTTAGTTCTAGGGTTACATTTAGGATTAGTGATAGTATTAATATTAGTGTTACTGTTAGGTTTTGCATTAGGGTTAGTGATATGAGAAGGGTTACGGTTTGGGTTAGGTTTAGGTTTACTGCTAGGTTTAGAGTGAGGGTTAGAGTTAGGTTTATGGTTAGTGTTAGTGTTAGGGTTATGGTTAGTGTTTGGGTTAGGGTTAAGTTTAGTCATAGTGTTAGGTTTAGAGTTTAGGGTTTGGGTTACGTTTTGTTTTACGGTTAGGGTTAGGTTTAGGCCTAGTTTACGTTTAGAATTATGGTTTTAAGTTTAGGGTTACAGGTATTGTTAGGTTAGTGTTAGGTTTAGTGTTAGGTTTAGGGTTAGATTTAGTATTAGTGGTTGTGTAAGGATTTGGGATAGTGTTAATGATATGGTTGGGTTTCGGGTTAGGTTTAGGGAAAGGATTAAGTTATGGTTAGTATTACGTTTTTTGTTAGGGTTAGGATTAGTGTTAGGGTTGGGATTATCGTTAGGATTAGCGTTAGGTTTAAGGTTAGGGTTAGTTTTAGGGTTAAGTTTAATTTTAGGTTTAGTGTTACGATTTGGGTAAGGTTTACGTTTAGTGTTAGAGTTTTGTTAGGGTTAGTGTTAGGGTTAGCATTAGCGTTAGGTTTAGGATTAGTGTTAGGTTTAGCATTAGGTTTAGGGATAGGGTTAGGTTTAGTGTTAGGGTTAAAGATAGGGTTAGGGTTAATGTTAGGGTTGGGTTCATGTTAGCTTTAGGTTTAGTGTTATGTTTAGTCTTAGGGTTATGATTATTTTTAGAGTTAAAGTTAGGGTTAGGGTTAGGGATAGTTTTTGTGTTATGGTTAGGATTAGGGTAAGACTTAAGGATTGTGTTAGGTTAGGGTTAAATTTAGGGTTAGGGTTACAATTAGGCTAAGGGTTAGGTTTTGATTTAGTGTTAGTGTTTACATTAGGTTTAGGGTTAGTGTTATGTTTAGACTTATGTTTTGTGTTGGGGTAAGAGTTAGAGCTACTGTTAGGTTAGGTTCATGGGTAGGATTAGGGTTTTGGTTAGAATTACTGTTAGTGATATTGTTTAGATTGTATTAGTGTTAGGGTTAAGGTTATGGTTGGGTTAGGGTTAGTGTTAGTCTTGGGATTATGGTTTGTGTTAGGTTTAGTGTTATGGTAATGGTTAGGTTTAGGATTAGTGTTAGGGTTAGGGTTAGTGTTATGTTTAGAGTTAGGTTTAGAAATATGGTTACTGTTAGGGTTAGGATTAGGGTTAGGTTTAAGTTTAGTGTTAGGCTTAGTGTTAATTTTAGGGTTTGTGTTAGGGTTAGGGTAAGTGTTAGGTTTATGGTTAGTGTTACTGTGAGTGTTTCAATTTTGGTTTAGAGTTAGGCTTAGGATTAGTGTTAGGGTTCGGTTTCCGTTTTAAATTAGACTTAGGGTGAGTGTTACTGTTAGGATTAGGGTTCGGGTTCGGGTTCAGGTTAGGGTTAGTGTTAGTGTTATTGTTAGGGTTAAGGTATGGTTACTGTTAGTGTTAGTGTTAGTGTTAGAATTTTGTTTAGTTAGTGTTTGGGTTAGTTTAGACTTAGGGTTCATGTTAGAGTTTGGTTTAGTGATAGGGTTGGGTTTACAGTTAGTATTAGAGTTAGGATTAGGATTAGTGTTATTCTTGATATAGGGTTAGGGTTATGGTAAGTGTTAGGCTTAGGTTTATGATTACGCTTAGAGTTAGTTCTAGAGTTAGGCTTAGGTTTAGGGTTAGTTAAGGTTAGGGTTAGTGTTAGGGTTAGTGTTAGGGTTAGGATAAGTGTTTTTGTTAGGTTTAAATTTTGGAGTAGTGTTAATATTTGGGTTACAATTAGGATTAGGGGAATAAAAGTTATGGTTAGGGTTAGGGTAAGGTTAGGTTTAGTGTTTATGTTTGGGTTAGGTATAGATTAGGGTTAGGATTAGTGTAAAGATTACTTTTAAAAATAGGGTTAGGTTTAGGGTTAGCTTAGGTTAAGGATTTGTGTTAGGGTAAGATTTAGGGTTAGGTTTAACGCTAGGTTTAGGGTAAGGATTTGTGTTAGGGTAAGATTTAGGGTTAGGTTTAGTGTTAGGTTTAGGTTTAGAGTTACAGTTAAATTTAATTTTAGGGTTAGGGTTAGGTTAAGGGTTAGGGATAGGTTAGGTTTAGGGTTAAGGTTAAGTTAGGGTTAGGATTATGGATAGGTTGGGCGTTTGTGATAGAATGAGGGTTAGTGTTAGGTTTGGGGTTATGTTTAGGGTTAGTGTTTGGGTTAGATTTACTGTTAGGATTAGGGTTAGGGTTTGTTTTAGGGTTAGAGTTATGGTGAGGGTTAGGGTTTGAGTTAGGGTTACATTTAGGGTGAGGGTTAAGGTTTGTGTTAGGGCTAGAAGTGGGGTTAGATTTAGGATTACAGATAGGCTAAAGGTTGGATTTAGGGTTAGGGTTAGAGTTAGAATTATTGTTAGGGTTATGGTTATGTTTAAAGTTAGTGTTAGGATTAGGGTTAGTGTTAGTGTCAGTTTTATTGTTAGAGTTAGTTTTAGGGTTATTTTTCAGGTTAGAGTTAGGGTTAAGGTAAGGTTTAGTGTAACAGTTTGGTTTAGGGTTAGGTTTATTGTTAGGGTTAGGGTTGTGATAGGGTTAGGTTTAGTGTTAGGTTAAGTGTTAGGGTTTGTGTTAGCATTAGGGCTAGTGTTATGGTTAGAGTTTTAGGTAGGATTAGGTTAGGATTAGTGTTAGGGTTAGGGTTAAGGTAAGGGATAGAATTAGGGTTAGGTTTCAGGTCAAGGATAGGGTTAGTGTTAGGGTTAGGGTTAGGGTTTGTGTTTGGGTTAGTCTTAGGGTTACGGTTGCAATTATGGTTAGGTTTAGTGTCTGTGTTAGGATTAGGGTTAGTGTTTGAGTAAGGGGTAGTGTTAGCATTGGTATTAGGATAAGGGTTAGGGTTAAAGTTAGTTTTATAGTTAGGATAGGAGTTAGGGTTAGGGTTAGAGTTAGGCTTAGTTAGGGTTAGGGTTAGTGTTAGGGTAAGTGTTAGGGTTAGTGATAGGTTGAGGTTTATGGTTAGGGTTAGCGTTACTGATAGGTTAGGTTTGGGGTTAGGATTAGTGTTAGTGTTAGGGTTTGGGTTAGGGTCACATTTAGTGTTAGTGTTAGGTTAATTGTTATGGTTAACATTAGGTTTAGGTTTAGGGTTTGGGTTAGGGTTATGGTTATGGTTAGGGTTAAGGTTTGTTTTATGGTTAGTATTAGGTTTAAGGTTAGGTTTAAGGTTAGGTTAGGTTTAGTGTTAGCATTAGGTTAGTGTTAGGGTTAGGGTTTGTGTTAGATTTAGAGTTAGGTTTAGGGTGAGGGTTAGGGTTAGGTTTAGGGTTATATTTACGGTTCAGATTAGGGTTAGAGTTAGGGTTAGGATTAGTGTTAGGGTTTGGGTTAGGGTTAGCATTATTGTTAGTGTTATGGTTAGGATTAGCATTAAGTTTAGGTTTTGGGTATAGGTTACTGTTAGGTGTAGTGTTAGAGTTTGTGTAAGGATTAGGGTTAGTGTTAGGTTTAATGCTACACATAGGATGAGGGTTAGGTTTAGGGTTGTCTGTCTTTATGGGAAATCTTAGTGTTAGGCTTAGGCTTAGGCTTAGTGTTATTATTAGGATTATGGATAGGGTTAGTGATACGGTTATGGATATGTTTGTGGTTAGTGTTAGTGTTAGAGTTAGCATCAGTGTTAGGGTGAGGGTCAAGGTACAGTTAGGGTTAGGGTGAGGGTAAGTGTTAGGATTAGGGTCAGAATTAGTGCTAGGGTAAATGTTAGTGTTAGGGTTAGGTGTAGGGTCAGTTTTAGAGTTAAGTATAGGGTTAGGAATGGTTTTAGGGTTAGTGTTAGTGTTTGTGTTTTTGTTAGGTTAAGGCTTATGTTTAGGGTTTGTGTTAGGGTTAATAATTTGGGTTAGGATTAGGGTTAGGTTTAATATTATGGTTATGGTTAGTTTTAGCGTTAATGTACGTGTTATGGTCATAGCTATTGTTACGGAAAGTGTTAGGGTTAGTGTTAGATTATGGTTTGAATTACTGTTAGGTTTAGGTTTTGTGATAGGGTTAGTATAATAGTTAGGGTTAGTGTTAGTGTTAGGGATAGGGTTAGGGTTTGTGTTAGGGATAGGGTTAGGGTTAGTGTTAGAGTTAGTATAGGTTTAGGGTAAGAGTTAGGTTTACGTTAGTGTTAGGGTTAGGGTTAGAGTAGGGTTTTGATTTAGTTCTAGGGTTACAGTTAGTGTTAGAGTTAGGGTTTGTATTTGTGTTAGTGTGAGGGTTAGGGTTATGTTTAGTATTAGGGTAAGTGTTAGTGTTAGAGTTAGAATTATGGTAATGATTAGGAATAGGGTTAGTGTTGTTTCTGGGATTAGCGTTAGTTTTTAGGTTAGAGTTAGTTTTAGGCTTAGGGTTAGAGTTAGTATTTAGGTTTAGGGTTTGCTTTAGGGTTAGATTTAGAATTAAGGATAGGGTTAGAGTTAGTGTTAGGGATATGATTAGGGTTAGAGTTAAGTATAGTTTTAGTGTAATGTTTGGGGTTAGTGTTAGGTTAGAGTTAGGGTTAGTGTTAGGTTACGGTCAGTGTTATAATTAGGGTTAGGTTTGTGTTAGGGTTACTGTTAGTGTTATGATTAAGATTAGGTTGATGGTTTGTGTTAGTGTTAGTATTAGGGTTAGGGTTTGTGTCAGAGTTAGGGTTAGAATTAGGTTTACTGTTGCTGTTAGCATTAGGGTTAGAGTTAGAATTAAGATTAGGGTTGGGTTAGTTTAAGGGTTAGGGTTAGGGATAGCGTCAAATATGGGGTTAGGTTTAGGGTGAGGGTTGGGTTTAGGGTCAGGTTTAGGGTAAGTGTTACAGTTAGTATTACTTTTAGGGCTAGGGTTAGGATTAGTGTAAGGACTTGGTATAAGGTTAGGATTAGGGTTAGTTTTAGGATTAGGGTTAGGGCTAGGGTTAGAGTTAGTGTTAAGTTTAGGGTTAGATTTAGGAGTAGGGTTAGGTTTAGCATAATGTTAGGTTAAGGATTATGGTTAGTGTTAGGGCTATGCTTAGATTAGGGTTAGGGTTAGGGGAAGGTTAATGTTCATTTTAGAGTTAGAGTAAAGGTTTGAGTTAGAGATAGGTTTAGTGTCAGGGTAAGTGTTAACATTAGTGTTGGGGTTATGGTTAGTTTTAGGGATAGGGTTAGTGTTAGCGTTAGTGTTAGGGTTAAGGTTATAATAAAGGTCAGGTTTAAGATTATTGTTAGGGTTATTGTAAGGGTTAGAGTTAGCGTTAGGTTAAGAGTGAAAGTTAGGTTTAGGATTATGGTTAGAGTTATAGTTAGTATTGGTGTTAGTGTTAGGGTTAGGGTTAGGGTGAGTGAAAGTGTTAGGTTTAGGATTAGGATTAGGGTAAGTGTTAGAGTTATGGTTAGGGATTGTTTTAGGGTTAGGGTTAGGGTTAGAATTAGTGTTAGGTTTAGCATTAGGGTTAGGCTTAGGTTTAGGATTAGGGTTAAGTTTATGATAGTGTTAGGTTAAGTGTTATGGTTAAGGTCAGGGTTAGGGTTTGGTTAGAATTAGGGTTAGGGTTTTTTTAGGGTTAGTGTTAGGGTTAGGGTTAGTTTTATGGTTAGGTTTAGGGTCAGGGTTAAGGTTCGTTTTAGGATTAGCGTTAGGGTTTGAGAAAGGGTTAGGGTTAGAGTTAGGGTAAGGGTTAGGGTTAGTGTAAGTGTTAGGGTTAGGTTTAGTGTTAAGGTAAGTATAAGGGTTAAGTTTAGGGTTAAGGCTAGAGTAAGTGTTATGGCTAGGATTATTGTTTGGGTTATTGTAAGGCTTAGGGTTAAGGTTAGATTTAGGGTTAGTGTTAGGGTTAGGGTTACGTTTAAGTTTAGTGTTAGATAAGGGTTAGGGTTAGGATTTATTAGGTTTAGGGTAATGATTTGAGTTAGTATTAGGGTGAGGTTTAGGAATTGTGTTAGGGTTAGGATTTGGGTTATGGTTAGGTTTATTGTTACATTTAGAATTTGTGTTAGGGTTATGGTCAGCATTAAGTTAGGTTTAGGTAATGGTTAGGGTTTACGTAAGGGTTTGATTTAGGGTTAGGTTTAGGTTTAGTGTTAGAGTTAGGATTAGTGTTCAGGTTAATTTCAGGGTTAGGGTTAGGTTTAGGGTAGGGTTAGAGTTAAGATAGGGTTAGTTTTAGGATTAGTTTAGGGTTTTGTTATGGTTAGGTTTAGGGTTTGGGTTAGGTTTAGGGTTAGTGTTAGGATTCAGTTTAGGCATAGCAATAGGGTAACTGTTAAAGTTTAGCCTTATGGTTAGTGTTAGGGTAGTGTTTGGGTTAGGGTTAATGTTCGGGTTAGGGTTAAAGTTATGGTTAGTTTAATGCTAGGGTTAGGTTTAGTTTTAAGTTTAATGTTAGTGTTAGGGTTAAGATTAGTGTTTCGCTTAGAGTTAGGTTTAGCGTTAGGATTAGGGTTAGTGTTAGGGTTAGTGTTCGAGTTTGTGTTACGGTTAGGGTTAGGGTTATTGTAATTGTTAGAGTTAGTGTTATGGTTACATTTAGAGTTTGTGTTAGGGTTAGGGATAATTTTAGGGTAAGGGTTAATGTTAATTTTAGAGTTAGTGTTAGGTTTGGCGTTAGGGTGTGTTTTAGGGTTAGGGTTAGGGTTTCAGTAACAGGATTTGGTTTAGGGTTAGTGTTAGGTTTAATTTAGGGTTAGAATTAAGGTTAGGGTTTATTGTTTGGGTTAGAATTTGGCTAAGGTTAAGGGTATGGTTAGAGTTAGTGTTAGGGTCAGGTTTAGGGTTAGGTTTAAGTTTAGTGTTTGGGTTAGGTTTAGTTTTAGGTTTAGGTTAGGTTTAGGGTTAGGATCAGGTTACGGTTATTGTTATGGTTAGAGTTAGGGTTTGTGTTATGTTTAGTGTTAGAGTTACTATTCTGGTTATGATTAGGTTTAAAGTTAGGGTAAGAAGTAGGGTTAGGTTTAGTTTTAGGGTTATGGTTAGGTTTAGCATTATATTTAGGGTTAGATTTAGGGTGAAGCATAGGGTTTGGGTTAGAGTTAGGGTTATTGTTTGGGTTAGGGTTAGGGAAAGGGTAGGTTTAGTGTGAAGCATAGGGTTAGGTTTAGGGTTATTGTTCTGGTTAAAGTTAGGGATAGCGATAAGGTTAGGGTTAGTGTTAGGTTTTGGATTAGGGTTATCGTTATTGTTATGGTGAAAGTTAGGTTTAGGATTTCTGTTAGTTTTCACGTTATGTTTTAGGTTAAGGTTAGAGTTAGCAATAGGATTATGGTTAGGATTTGTGTTAAAGTTTAGTTTTGCTTATGGGTTACTTTTGGGTTAGGGTTAGTTTAGGATTAGGATTAGTGTTATTGTTAGGTTTTGTGTTATGTTTAGACTTAGGGTTAGGTTTTGGGTTAGTTTTAGTGTTTGGTTATATTTAGGGTTAGGGTTAAAGTTAGTTTTAGGTTTCGGGTTTGGTTTAGGGTTCAGTTAGTTTTAGGGTTATTGTTAAATGAGGGTTAGGATTAGGGTTAGTGTTACATTAGTTTTAGTGTTAAAGTTAGTGTTAGGGTTAGGGTTAGGCGTAGGGTTAGGGTTATGATTACAGTTAGGGTTAATGTTAGGGTCAGGTTTAGTGTTCGTGTTAGTGTAAGGTTAGGGTTAGGGTAAGGGTTAATGTTAGTGTTAGCTTTAGGTTAAGGTTTAAGGTTTGTGTTTATTTAGGTTTAGGGTTTGTGTTAGGGTTATGGTTAGTGTCAGGTTTATGATTAGTGTTAGGTTTAGTGTTAGCTTTAGGGTTTGCGTTAGGGTTAGGGTTAGGTTTATGGTTACGATTAGGATTAGTTTTATAATTAGAATTAGATTTAGGGTTAGTGTTAGTGTTAGGTTTAGGATTAGGGTTAGGATGAGGGCTAGAGTTAGGTTTAGGCTTAGGGTTATTATTACAGTTTGGGTTAATGTTAGGGTTAGTGTTTTTGTTAGGGTGAGTGGTAGGGTTTTGGTTATGGTTATGATTAGGGATAAATTTAGGGTTAAGTTTAGGTTTAGGGTAGGTGTAGGTGTAGGGTTAGGGCTAATGTTATGGTTACGTTAAGTTTAGGGTTAGTGCTAGTATTAGGGTTATGGTTAGGGTTAGATTAGAGTTAGGTTTTTGGGTTATGTTTCATGTTAGGGTTAGTTTTAGTGTTAGGGTTATGGTTAGTCTTAGGGAAGGGTTAGGGTTAATGTTAGGGTTAGTGTTATGGTTAGGTTTATGGTTAATGTTAATGTTAGGATTATGGTTAAATATAGGTTAGGGTTAGGGATAGAGTTAAGGTTATTTTTAGAATTAGGTTTATGATTATGGTTGCGTTTAGTGTTAGGGTTATGTTTTGGGTTAGTGTTAGAGTTCAGTTTAGAGTTAGGTTAAGTTTATTGTATGGTTTAAGATACAGTTAGGGTTAGTGTTAGGTTTAGGTCTATAGTTACATTTAGTGTTAGGGTTAGAGTGAGGGTTAGGGTTAGTGTTAAGTTTCCATTTAGTTTTAGGGTTAGGTTAGTGTTAGGGTTAGTGTTATGTTAGTATTATGGTTAGGCTTAGGTTTATGGTTCATGTTAGGCCTATTTTAGGGTTAGGGTAATGTTAGGTTTAGGGTGAGGATTATGGTTAGAGTTGTTTAGGGTAAGGATTAGGGTTAGCATTAGGCTTATGTTTAGGTTTAGATTAAGGTTTTTTGTTATTGTTAGTGTAGGCTTAGAGTTAAGTTTAGGTTTAGTATTAGGGTTAGGTTTAGTGTTAGGTTTAGGCTTAGTTTTTTTGTTTACAGTTAGGGTTAGGGTTAGTATTAGCATTTGGTTTAGGGTTAGGTTTAGAGTTTGTGTTAGTGTTAGGGTTAGGGTTAGTCTTAAGGTTAGGTTTTGTGATATTGTTAGGGTTAGAGTTACGGTTAATTTTAGTGTTATGGTTAGGGTTAGGCTTAGGAATTTTTTTCCTTGTTTCTGCTTAGGGCTCTTCAAGAGGGGACAAAGGATAAAGAGGGCACTGAGAACTAATTCAGTGTGTCAAGTTTCAACCACCTACCAAAAACCGTGTTTGATATAGAATTGCAACTGCATATGTCCCTATAGGGAGAAACGAAAGGAAATTTAAAAATTCAAAGTGTTCCTACAAATTAATGTTTCAACATAGAAGAATGCAAATTGCATGGCCAAGTGTGTCCTGAGTACCAATCATTCCTGCCATTTATCAACAAGATCTGATGAAGAAAGCTACACTTGGACAGTTGCACTTGGCACACTAAAGTGTGTTCTTCTAGATTGAAGTGTTCGTTTGCAGGAACACTTTGAATTTTTAGGTTTCACTTCATTTTCCCCTTTAAGGTTACATGCATTTGGACCTCTACATTAAAAACGGTTTGTGCTAGCTGCTTGAGACTTCACACACTGAATTAGTTCTCAGATCACTCTTTATGCTTTCTTCCCTCTTGAAGTAGCCCTAAGCAGAGGCAAGGAAAAACACTTTCTTTTGGAAGTGTTTGCCAAGCTTCCACAGAATCCCGAGTTGACTGAATAATAAACAAATATTTTTTTCACCCGATCTTGTTGATACATGGCAGAAATGACCTGTACTCCAGTTGCACTAGGCCCCAACAAATCTTGTTTTTTTCTAGATTGAAGCGTTCAATTGCAGGAACAGTTTGAAATTTTGGGTTTCATTTTGTTTTCCCCTATAGCGATACAAGCATTTGGAACACTAAATCAAACACGGTTTGTTCTAACTGCTTGAATCTTAACACACTCAGTTAGTTCTCAGTGCAATATACATGCCTTTTTCACTCTTGAAGTAGAGATTAGCAGATGCACTTGTCAGTAAAGGAAAAATCAATTTCATTTAAAAGTGTTTGCCAGGCTTCTACAGAACTCCAAGTTTACTGAAGTCTCAGCAAATATTTTTTTCAACTGATCGTCTTGATACTTGGCGGTAATGATTGGTACTCCAGTCGCACTTGGCCCCCCAAATTTTGTTCTTCTAGGTTGAAGCATTAGTTTGCAGGAACACTTTGAAATTTTAGGTTTCAATTCGTTTTCTCCTATAGGGATAGATGCAATTGGAATTCTAAGTCAAACATGGTTTCTGCGGGCTGCTTGACATTTCACACACTGAATTAGGTCTCAGTGTGCTCTCTGTTTTATTCCCTATTGAAGTATCCCTATGGAGAGCGAAGGAAGAAACACTTTCATTTGAAAGCTTTTGCCAAGCTTCCACAGAATTCCGAGTTTCCTGAAATCCCAGCAAATAGTTTTTTTCACCCAATCTTGATGATACTTGACGGTAAAGATCAGTACTCCAGTAGCACTTGGCCACCCGAATTTTCTTCTTCTAGGTTGAAGTGTTCCTTTGCAGGAACAGTTTGAGTTTTTTGGTTTCACATTGTTTTCACCTATACAGATAGATGCAGTTGGAACTCTAAATCAAACACTGTTTGTGCTACCTGCTTAAACCTTGACACACTCCATTAGTTCTCAGTGCTCACTCTATCCTTTGTTCCTTCTTGCAAAAGCCATAAGCAGAGATAAGCATAAAACACTTTCATTTGAAAGCATTTGCCAAGCTTCCACAGAACTCAGAGTTTACTGTAATCTCAGCAAATATTCTTTCACCTGGTCTTGTTGATAAGTTGCAGGAATCATCATGCAGCCACACTTGGTTCCCCAAATTTCGTACTTCTAGGTTAAAACATTTGTTTCCAGGAACTCTCTGAATTTTTAGGTTTCACTTCTTTTTTCCCAGTAAGTATACTCCAAGTTGGAAATCTAAATGAAACATGGTTTGTGCTACCTGCTTAAAACTTGACACACTCAATTAATTCTCAGTATGCTCTCTATGCTTTTTTCCCTCTTGAAGTAGCCCAAAGGAGAGGCAGGGAAAAACAATTTCATTTGAAAGCATTTGCCAAGCTTTCACAGTACTCCAAGGTTACAGAAATCCCAGAAAATCTTTTTTTCACCCAATCTTGTTGATACTTGGCAGGAATGATTGGTATTGTGGTGGAACGTGGCCCCCCAAATTTCCGCCATCTAGGTTGAAGACTTTGTTTGTAGGAACATTTTGACATTTTAGGCTTCACTTCATTTTCCCCAAATTAAACACAGTTTGTGCTGGCTGCTTGAACCTTGACACGCTCCATTAGTTATCATTGCCCCCTTTATGCTTTGTTCCCTCTTGCAGAGGCTCTAAGCAGAGGCCAGGAAACAACACTTTCATTTGAAAGCATTTGTCAAGCTTACACAGAACTCTGAGTTTCCTGAAATAGTAGCAAATATTTTTTCACCTTATCTTGATGATATTTGGTGGCAATAATCAGTACTCCAGTAGCACTTGGCCCCCAAAATTAGTTCTTCCAGGATTAAGTGTTCTTTTTCAGGAACACTTTGAATAATTAGATTTCACTTAGTTTTCCCCTATAGGGAGAGATGCATTTGGAACTCTAAATCAAACAAGGTTTCTGCTAGCTGTTTTAAATGTGACACTTTGAATTAGTTCTAAAAGTACTCTCTATGGTTTGTTCCCTCTTGAAGTACACTTAAGCAGAGACACTTGTCAGTCAAGGAAAAATCACTTTCATTTGAAAGCATTTCCAAGCTTTCACAGAACTCCGAGTTTACTGAAATCTCAGCAAATATTTTTTTTCACCCGATCTTGTTCATACTTGGCAAAAATGATCGGTACTCTATTTGCACTTGGCCCCCCAAATTTCGTTCTTCTAGGTTGAAGCATTCGTTTGCAGGAACACTTTGAAATTTTAGGTTTCACTTAGTTTACCCCTATACAGATAGATGCAGTTAGAACTCTAAATCAAATACGGTTAGTGCTAGCTGCTTGAACCTTGACACACTCCATTAATTCTCAGTGTGTCCTCTATGTTTTGTTGCCTCTTGCAGAAGCTCTAAGAAGAGGCAAGGGAACAACACTTTTATTTGAAAGCATTTGTCAAGCTTCCACAAACTTCAAAAAACTTCCAAGTTTATTGAAATCTCAGCAAATATTTTTTGCCTGATCTTGTTGATACATTGCAGAAATCATCGGTGACTCCAGCCACACTTGGCTCCCAAAATTCCGTTCTTCTATTTTAAAGCGTTTGTTTGCAGGAACACTTTGAATTTTTAGGTTTCACTTTATTTTACTCTAGTTGGAACCCTAAATCAAACTTGTTGTGCTAGCTGCTTGAAACTTGACACACTCAATTAGTTCTCAGTGCACTCTCTATGCTTTTTCACTCTTTCAGTAGCCCTAAGCAGAGGCAAGGAAAAAACGTTTTTATTTGACAGCATTTGTCAAGCATCCACAAAACTCTGAGTTTACTGAAATCCAAGCAAATACTTTTTTCACCCTATATTTTTGATACTTGGCACCAATGATCAGTTTTGCAGTCACACTTTGTCCCCCAAATCTCGTTCTTTTCTGTTGAAGTGTTCATTTACAGGAACACTTAGAAATTTAGGTTTTGTTTTCCCCTATAGGGAGAGATAAAGTTGGAACTCTTAAATCAAACATGGTTTCTGTTAGCTGCTTTAAATTTCACACACTGAATTAGTTCTCAGTGCGCTCTCAATGCTTTGTTCCTTTTGTAGTAGCCCTAAGCAGAGGCAAGGAAAAAAACACTTTCATTTGAAAGCGTTTGCCATGCTTCCACAGAACTCTGAGTTTACTGAAATCTCAGCAAATACTTTTTCACCCGATCTTGTTGATATGTTTTAGGAATCATCAGTACTCCAGTTGCACTTGGTTAAATTTTGTACTTCTAGGTTAAAGTGTTCATTTTAATGAACACTTCGAATTTTTAGGTTTAACTTCCTTTTCCCCTATAGGTATACTCCCAGTTGAAACTCTAAATCAAACATGGTTTGTGCTAGCTGCTTGAAACTTGACAAACTCAATTAGTTCTCAGTGCACTCTCTATGCTTTGTTCCCTCTTCAAGTAGCCTTAAGGCACTTGTCAGTCAAGGAAAATCACTATCATTTGAATGCCTTTGCCAAGCTTCCACAAAACTCCATGTTCACTGAAATCTCAGCAAATATTTTTTCACCCAATCTTTTCGATAATTGGCAAAAAAGATCATTACACCAGTCACACTTGGGCCGCCATATTTGGTTCTTCTAGGTTGAAACTTTCGATTCTAGGAAAAAATTGATTTTTAACTTTCACTTCATTTTCTGCTATAGGGAGACAGGTAATTGGAACTCTAAATCAAACAAGGTTTGTGCTATCTGCTTGAAACTTGACACATTGAATTAGTTCTCAGTGCACTCTTTGATTTTTTCCCCTCTTGCAGTAGCCCTAAGCACAAGCAAGGAAAAAACACTTTCATTTGAAAGCATTTGCCAAACATCCACAGAACTCTGAGTTTCCTGAAATCCCAGCAAATATTTTTTCACTCAGTCTTGATGATACTATCAGAAATGTTTGGTACTCCAGTCGCACTTTGACCCCCAAATTTAGTTCTTCTAGGTTGAAGCGTTCGTTTGAAGGAACAGTTTGAATTTTTAGGTTTAACTTCTTTTTCCCCTATAGGGAGACAGGCATTTGGAACTCTAAATCAAACATGGTTTGTACTAGCTGCTTGAAACTTGACACACTGAGTTAATTCTGAGTGCACTCTCTATTATTTATTCCCTCTTGAACTAACCTCAAGGAGAGGCAGGGAAAAAACAGTTTCATTTGAAGGTGTTTGCCAAACTTCCACAAAACTCCAATTTTACTGAAATCCCAGCAAATATTTTTTTCACCTGATCATTTTGATAGTTGGTCATAATGATCAGTACTCCAGTCAAACTTGATCCCCCAAATTTTGTACTTCTAGGTTAAATGGTTCATTTGCAGGAACACTTTGAATTTTAGGGTTCACTTCATTTTCACTTATGGGTATACTTCCAGTTGGAACTCTAAATCAAACATGGTTTGTGCTAGCTGCTTGAAACTTAACACACTTAATTAGTTCTCAGTGTAAACTCTATGTCCTGTTCCCTGTTGAAGTAGCCCTAAGCAGAGGTAATTGTCAGTCAAGGAAAAATTACTTTCATTTGAAAGTGTTTGCCAAGCTTCCACAGAACTCTGAGTTTACTGAAATCCTATCCAACATTTTTTTTTCACCCAATCTTGATGATATTTGGTGGTAATAATAGGTACTCCATTAGAACTTGCTCCCTCCCCAAATTTCATTCTTCAAGGTTGAAGTGTTCCTATGCAGGAACAGTTTGAATTTTTAGGTTTCACTTCGTTTTCCCCTATACAGATAGATGCTGTTGGAACTCTAAATCAAACATGGTTTGTGCTAGGTGCTTTAAACTTGACACACTCAATTAGGTCTCAGTGTAAACTCTATGCTTTGTTCCCTCTTGAAGTAGCCCTAAGCACAGGCACTTGTTAATCAAGGAAAATTTTCTTTCATTTTAAAGCATTTGCAAAGCTTCTATAGAACTCCAAGTTCACCAAAATCTCAGCAAATATTTTTACTCCTGATCTTTTGGATACTTGTCAGAAATGTTCAGTCTTGCAGTCACACTTGGCTCCCCATATTTCGTTCTTCTAGGTTGAAGCATTCGTATGCAGGAACAGTTTGAATTTTTAGGTTTCACTTCGTTTTCCCCTATAGGGAGAGATGCAGTTGGAACTCTTGCATCAAACATGGTTTGTGCTAGCTGCTTGAAACTTGACAGACTGAATTAGTTCTCAGTGCACTCTGCATGATTTTTTTTCTCCATCTTGCAGTAGCCCTAAGCACAGGCAAGGAAAAAACACTTTCATTTGAAATCATTTGCCAAGCTTCCACAGAACTCCGAGTTTACTGTAATCTCAGCAAATATTTTTTCACCCGATCTTGTTGATACATTGTAGGAATCATCAGTACTCCAGATGCACTTTGCTCCCCAAATTTCGTACTTGTAAGTTAAAGGGTTCATTTGCAGGAACACTTTGATTTTTTAGGTTTCACTTCCTTTTCCCCTATAGGTATACTCCCAGTTGGAACTCTAAATCAAATATGTTTTCGCTAGCTGCTTGTAACTTGACTCACTGAATTAGTTCTCAGTGCACTCTCTATTCTTTGTTCCCTCTTGAAGTAGCTCTAAGTAGAGGCAATTGTCAGTTAAGGAAATATCACTTTCATTTGAAAGCGTTTGCCAAGCATTCAGAGAATTCCGAGTTTTCTGAAACCCCAGCAAATATTTTTTAAACCTATGTTGATGACATGTGGCTGTAATGATCAGTACTTTAGTCACACTTGACCCCCCCAAAAAATTTTGTTCTTCTAGGTTGAAGCATTCGTTTACAGGAACACTTTGAAATTTTAGGTTTCACTTTATTTTCTCCTATAGGGATACATGCAGTTGGAACTCTAAATCAATCACGGTTTGTGCAAGCTGCCTGAAATTTAACATGCTCAATTTCTTTTCAGAGCATTCTCTATGCTTTGCTCCCTCTTGCAGTAGCCCTAAGCAGAGACACTTGTCAGTCAAGGAAAATTAACTTTCATCTGAAAGGGTTTGCCAAGCTTCCACAAAACTCCATGTTCACTGAAATCTCAGCAAATATTTTTCACCCGAACTTTTTGATAATTGGCAAAAAAGATTGTTACTCCAGTCACAATTGTGTCCCCATATTTGGTTCTTCTAGGTTGAAACTTTCGATTCTAGGAAAAGTTTGATTTTTAAGTTTCACTTTGTTTTCCGCTATAGGGAGAGATGCATTTGGAACTCTAAATCAAACACGGTGTGTGCTAGCTGCTTCAAACTTGACACACTGAATTAGTTCTCAGAGTGATCTCTATGCTTTATTCCCTCTTGCAGTAGCCCTAAGCAGTGGCACTTGTCAGTCAAGGAAAATTATCTTTCATTTGAAAGCGTTTGCCAAGCTTCCTCAAAACTCCAAGTTGACTGAAATTTCAGCAAATATTTTTTCACCCGATCTTTTGGATAATTGGCAGGAATGATCATTATTCCATTTGTTCTTCTAGGTTGAAGCATTCGATTTCAGGAAAAGATTGAATTTTAAGTTTGATTTCATTTTCCCCTATAGGGATAGATGCATTTGGAAATCTAAATCAAACATAGTTTGTGCTAGCTGCTTGAAACTGGACACATTGCATAAGTTCTCATTGCACACTCTATGCTTTGTTTCCTCTTGAAGTAGCCCAAAGCAGAAACTGGGAAAACACACTTTCATTTGAAAGCATTTGCCAAGCTTCCACAAAACTCCGAGTTTAATGAAATCACAGCAAATATTTTTTTCACCTTATCTTGTTGATACATTGCAGGAATCATTGGTATTCCAGCCACCCTTGGCCCCCCAAATTTCATTCTTCTAGGTTGAAACGTTCGTTTGCAGGAATAGTTTAAAATTTTAGGTTTTGCTTTGTTTTCCCCTATAGGTATACACGCAGATGGAACTCTAGATCAAACAGGGTTTGTGCTAGCTCCTTGAATCTTGACACTCTCCATTAGTTCTCAGTGTGCCCTCTATGCTTTGTTCCCTCTTGAAGTAGCCCGAAGCAGAGGCTAGGGATAAACACTTTGATTTAAAAGTGTTTGCCAAGCTTCCACAGAACTCCGAGTTTACTGAAACCTCAGCAAATATTTTTTCACCCGGTCTTGTAGATACTTGGTAGGAGTGATTGATACTCCAGTCACACTTGCCCCCCCCCCCCAAATTTTGTTCTTCTAGATTGAAGCGTTCAATTGCTGGATCAGTTGAATTTTCGGTTTCACTTCGTTTTTTCCTATAGAGATAGAGTTGGAAACCTAAATCAAACATGCTTTATGCTAGCTGCTTGAAACTTGACTTACTCAATTATTCCTCAGTCTGCTCTCCATTCGTTGTTGTGTTTTGATGTAGCCCTAAGGAGAGGCAATGAAAAAAAACACTTTCATGTGATAGCATTTGCAAAGCTTCCACAGAACTCCGACGTTAGTGAAATCTCAGCAAGCACTTTTTTACACGATCTTGTTGATACTTTGCAGGAATGATCAGAATTCCATCCTCACTTTGCCCCCAAAATTTCGTTCTTCTAGGTTGAAGCCTTCCTTTGCAGTAACAGTTTGAATTTGTAGGTTTCACTTCATTTTCCTCTATAGGCATAAATGCAATTGGAGCTCTCAATCAAACACGGTTTGTGCTAACAGCTTGAAACTTGATACATTCAATTACTTCTCAGTGCACTCTCTATGTTTTTTTCTCTCTTGAAGTAACCCGAAGCAGAGGCTGGGGAAAAACACTTTCATTTGAAAGTCTTTGCCAATATTCCACAGAACTAATCCTAGCAGATATTTTTTTTCACCCAATCTTGATGATACTTGACACTAATGATCAGTACTCCAGTCGCAGTTGGTCCCCCAAATTTCGTTCTTCTAGGCTGAAGTGTTCTATTGCAGGATCAGTTCGAGTTTTTAGGTTTCACTTCATTTTCCCCTATAAGGATAGATAGAGTTGGAACCCTAAATCAAACAAGCTTTGTGCTATCCGCTAAAAACTTGACACACTCAATTAGTTCTCAGTGTGCTCTCTATGCTTTTTTCCCTCTTGAAGTAGCCAAAAGTATAGGCTGGGAAAAAAAAAAAAAAAAAAACTTTCATTAGAGAGCATTTGTCATGTTTCCACAGGTCTCCATGTTTACTGAAATCACAGCAAATATTTTTTCACCTGATCTTGTTGATACTTCGTAGGAATGATTGATACTCCAGTCATACTTGGCCCCCCAAATTTCATTCTTCTAGGTTGAAGCGTTCAATTGCAGTATCAGTCTGAATTTTTAGGTTTCACTTCACTTTCCCCTATGGGGATAGATACATTTGGAACCCTAAATCAAACATGCTTTGTGCTAGCTGCTTGAAACTTGACAAACTCAATTAATTTTTTGTGTGCTCTCTATGCTGTGTTCCCTCTTGAAGTAGCCCTAAGCAGAGCAAAGAAAAGCACACTTTAATTTGAGAGTTTTTGCCAAGCTTCCAAAGAACTCTGAGTTGACTAAAATCTCAGCAGATATTTTTTACACAAACTTATTTTTACTTGGCAAGAATATCAGTACTCCAGTAACACTTGGGCCCCCAATTTCATTCTTCTACTTTGAAGTGTTCTTTAACAGGAACCATTTGAATATTTTGGTTTCACTTCGTTTTCCCCTATAGGAATAGATGTAGTTGGAACTCTAAATAAAATTCGGTTTAATCTAGCTTCAAAACTTGACACACTCAATTAGTTTTCAGTTTGATCTCTATGCTTTGTTCCCTCTTGAAGCAGCCCTAGGCAGAGGCAAGGAAAAAACACCCTAAACATAAACCTAAACATATCCCTAACCATAAACTTATCCCTTACTGTAACACTAACACTAAACATATCCCTAAACCTAACCCTAACCCTAAACCTAACAATAACCCTGACCGTAAACCTAACCCTAACACCAACCCAAACACTAACCCTAACCAAACACTGAGCCTAACCCTAACCCTATCCCTAACACTAAAACTTACAATGACTCTAACATTAACACTAATTCTAACCCCAAAACCTACCCTAACACTAACACTAACCCTAACCCAAACACTAACCTAACACTAACACTAAACCAAACCTTAACTCTAACCCTAAACCTAAGACTAAACCTAACCTGAAACCTAACCCTAATCCTAAACCTAAAACAAACCTAAGCATAACCCTGGTCCAAACACAAATGTTAACCCCAATCCTAAACCTAATCCAAACAATAACCCTAATTTTAACCCTAACCCATACTCTAATACTAACCCAAATCTAAACCCTAACACTACCCTAACACTAATACTAATACAAACCCTAACTCTAACCCTAACCCTAATCCTACCCCTACCCCTAACCCTAACTTAACACCAACCCTAACCCAAACACTAACCCTAACACTAATAACAAACTTAACCCTAACCCTATCCCTGACCCTAATACTAACCCTAACCTGAAACCTAACACTAACACTAAACCTAACACTAACTGTAACACTAAACCTAACCCTAACTCTAACACTAAACCTAACCCTAAACCTGACAATAAACCTAACCTTAATCCTAACAATAATTCTAACCCTAATCCTAACCCTAACCCTAATCCTAACCCTAACCCTAACACTAAGATTAACCCTAACTCTAAACATAACACTAACACTAGCCCTAATCCTCACTCTAACCCAAACACTCACCCTAACACTAACTCTAACTCAAATCCTAACCAAAACCCTAACCCTAACCATAACACTAACAGTAAACCTAACACTAATACTCACACTAACAAAAACCCTACCCCTATCCCTAAACCTGAACCTAATGTTAACCCTAACTCTAACTCTTACTTAACCCTCACCCTAACCCTAAATCTAAATCTAAATATTAAACCTAACCCAAACACTAACCGTAAAGCTAACACTAACCCAAAACCAAACCCTTATACTAACCCTAACCCTAACCCTAACCCTGACACTAACACTAATCATTACCCTAACCCTAACCATAATACTAATCCTAAACCTAACCCTAACTCTAACACTAACACTAATTTAACTTAACTCTAAATCTAACATTACCAAAACCTAACCAAAACTCTAACCCTAACCATAACCTTAATCCTAAACCTAACCCTAACCCTATCTCTAACACTAACCTTAACACTCTCCCTTACCCTACCACTTAAACTAAACCTAAATTTAACCCTAACCCTGACCCTAAACCTATCTATAATCCTAAAACTAATCCCAACCCTAACCCTAAAGCTAACCCTAATACTGACATAAGACTAAACATAATTCTACTACTACCCCTAATCCTAAACCTAACCCTATTCCTAATCCTAACACTAACACTAACAAACACCGTAACCCTAAAACAAAACCTAAGCCTACCTAATCTTACCACAAACCCAAACACTAAATCTAACGCTAATCCTAAACCTAAAACAACACAAACCTTAACCCTAACACTAATCCTAAACATAATCCCAACCCTAACTCTAACCCAATCCTAACCATAACACTAAAACAATAACACTATCCAAAACGCTGACCCTACATTTTACTATAATGCTAAACCTGAACCTAACACTAATACTAACCCTAACCCTAACTTTAACACTAATCCTAACCCTAACACTAACTCTAACCATAATCATAACTCTAACCCTAACTCTAACACTAATACTAACCATAACACTAATGCTAACTCTAGCACTAACCTTACCCTTAAACTAACCATAATTCTATGCCTAACCCTAACACTAAACCTAACACTAACCTTAATCCTAAAATGAACCCTAACAGTAACCCTAACAATAACCCTAAATTAAACCATAACCAATACTCTAACACTAACTTTATTTCTAATCTTAATCCTAACCCTAACACAAAATAATCCTAAACCTAACACTAAACCTACCCCTAATACTAAATCTACCCGTAACACTAACCCTAACCCTAACCCTAACCATACCATTAACACTAACCCTAACCCTTACTCTTATCATTACACTAATCCTCAATCTAACACTAAACCTAACAGCAAACCTAACCCTAAACCTAAACCTAACACAAACCCCAATCCTAATGGTAACCCTAACATTAACCTTAACCCTAACCCTAACACTAACCATAAACATAACACTAACTGAAACACTAACTCTAACACTAACATATACCCTAACAAAAACCCTAACCCTAACCCTAAAACTAACCATCAACCTAACACTAACCTTACCCCTACCCCTAATCCTAACACTAACCCTAATGCTAACCTTAAATCTAGCATTAACCCTAAACCTTACACTAACACTAACACTCAACCAAAATCTAACTGTAACGCTAATGCTCACCATAAACCTAATGCTAATCCTAAATCTACTTGAAAATCTAACACTAACCCACACACTAACCCTAACCCTAAACCTGAAACTAACACTAACATTAAATGGAACCCTAACCCTAACACTAACCCTAACCCTAAACCTAACACTAACACTCACCCTAACACTAACACTCACACTAACACTAAACCTAACCCTAACACTAACCCTAACACTCACAGTAAACCTAACTCAAACCCTAAACCTAACCTCAACCGTAACACTAACCATAAACATAACCCTAACACTAAATCTAACCCCAAAACTAACACTAATCCTAACCCTAACCCTAAAAATAACCCTAACGTTAATTAAACCCCAACCCTAAACATAACACTAACTTTAACACTAACCCTAAATCTAACCATAATCCTAACCCTAATCATAACACTATCCCTAACAGTAACTCTAACACTAACAAAATCCTTAAAAATCCTAAGCCTAACTCTAACCCTAACCCTAATCGTAACACTAACCCTAACCCTAACCCGAACCCTAACACTATTCCTAACCCTAACACTAAACCTAACCCTAACACAAACTTAACCCTAACATTTACACTAACATTTACCTTATCCCTAAACCTAACCCTAATGTTAACCATAACAAATACCTTAAACTTAACCATAACACTAGCACTAACCCTAACTCTAACCATAACAATTAAACCTAACCCAAACCCTAACCCCAACCCTAAGACTAACTCCAATCCAAACCCTAAAACTAACCTTAACCTAACCTTAAAACTAAAACTAATAACCCTAACCCTAATCCTAACCCTAACCCTAACACTAACCCTAACCCTATCCAACACCCGAAACCTAACCCTAATTCTATCAGGTAAACCTAACCTTAATCCTAACAATAATTCTCACCCTAATCCTAACCCTAACCCTAACACTAAGCTTAACCCTAACTCTAAACATAACACTAACACTTGCCCTAATCCTCACCCTAACCCAAACACTCACCCTAACACTAATTCTAACACAAATCCTAAATTAATTAAACCTAAATTAACTCTAACACTAACACTAATGCTAAAAAATACCTAACCCTAACACTAAACTAACACTAAGCCTCACCCTAATCCTAACCCTTACATTAACACTAACCCTAACCCTAACCATAACCCTAAAACTTTTGCAAACCCTAATCCTAAATCTAATACTAGCCCTAAACCTTACTGTAACCCTAATTCTAACTCTAACTCTAACCCTAAACCTCACCCTAACACTCACCCTAACACTATCTCTAACCCTAACATTAACCCTAACCCAAACACTAACTCTAAACTTAACCATAACTCAAACACTAACACTAACCCTAATACTAACCATCATGCTAACCCTAAACCTAATACTAACCTAACACTAAACCTAACCCTAATCATAACCATGACACAAACTCTAATCCTTACAGTAAACGTAACCCTGACCAACCCTAACTCTAACGCTAACCCTAACACTAACACTAAACATAATCCTTACACTAACCCTACTACTAACTCTAACCCTACCCCTAAACTTAACACTAAACCTAAACCTAACCCTAAACTTAAAAGTAACCCTAATGTTAACCCTAACACTAACGTAACACTAACCCTAACCCTATCCATAACCAAAACACTAACCATAATCCTACCTTTACCCCTCCCCTTAACCCTAAACTTAACCCTGACCCTAACTGTAAGACCAAACCTAAAAATAACCCTAACTCTAACACAAACCCTACCCTTCACACTAAACCTAACACTAAATCTAACACTAACCCTAACCCTAAATCAACCCTCAACATACCCCTAACACTAAACCTAATGCTATCTGTAACCTTAACCCTATCACTTACCTTAAACCTAAACCTAAACCTAAACCTAACACTAACTCTAACACTAATAGTAACACTAAGCATAAGCCTAACCCGAACCCTAACACTAACACTAAACCTAAACCTAACCCTAAAATTTACATTAACCCTAACCCTAAACTTAACCCTAATAATAACCCTAACCCTAACCCTAAAATTAACTCTAACTCTAACACTAATGATAATCCTATACCCAACCCTAACACTAAACTTAAACCTAAACTTGGCCCTAACACTAACACACACCCTAAATTTAACCGTAACCCATAACCTAACACTCTAATTCTAGCCCTAAACTTTAACCCTAACACAAACTGAACCCTAACCCTAACCCTAACACTAACCATAATTCTAAACCCAACATAACACTAACCCTCAATCTAACCCTAAAACTAACACCAACCCTAACCCTAAACCTAAACCTAAACCTAACAATAACCCAAACCCTAACCCAAACCTAACATTAACATTAACCCTAACCCTAACATTAACCCTAACCCTAACTCTAGCAGTAAACCTCACAAAAGCCTAACCAAACAATAACCCTAACCCTAACACTAGCTCTATCACTAACTCTAACACTAACACAGACCATTGCAATACCCTAACCCTAACCCTAACCCTAAGCCAAACCATAAACTTAACACTAACTCTAACACTAACCTGAAAACTAACCCTAACACACACTTTAACACTAAACCTAATACTAACTCTAACTTTTAGAGTAAACCTAAGACTACCCTTAACCATAACCCCAACCCTAACACTTGTCCTAAACCTAACACTAACCCAAATCCTAACCCAAACCCTAAACATGCAACTAACACTAACATAATTTTAACCCTAACCTAACACTAACTCTAAACCTAACCCAAAACATAACACTAATCCTAACCCTAAACCTAACCTTAATCCTAACCCTAACTCTAACACTAACCCTAACCCTAACTCTAATGCTCACCGTAAATCTAACACTAAATCTAAACCTAACCCTAGCTGAAACACTAACCATAACCCTAAACCTATCCCTAAACCTAACTCAAATACTATCACTAATCCTAACCCTAACCCTAACCCTATAACTAACATTAATCCTAACCCTAACCCTAACCCTAAACATAACACTAACCTAACCCTAAACCTTAGCCTAACCCTATAACCTAAACCAAACCCTACCTGGACTCTGACCACAATAATACACCTACCTTTAAACTTGGCCTTACCCTACATCTAACTCTTACACTAGACATAGCCATATCCTAAATTTAAAGCTAAACTTACCAGAAAACTAGTACTGACATTAGCTCTCTTTTTATTTCAAGCCCTAGCCCTAATACAAACCCTCATTCTAGCTTTAATCCTAGTCTTAATCCTAACTCGTACCCTAAACCTAGTCTTAAACCTAGATATATCTCCAACCTTTTTTCTAAATCTAACCCTAAACCTAACACTAACCCTATCTCTACACCTAACAGTAGGCCTAACAGTAACACTAAACATAGTGCTAATCCTACCCCTAATTTAGCCCTAATCCTAAACTTAAACTTATCCCTAGCTCTAAGACTATCTCTAAATGTCAACATAGCCATATCCCTAATTTTATACCTATCCCTTAAGATAATAAAAAACCTAGCCCTATCCCTACCCACAACCCTACTAGCCCTCATCTTCATCCTAGCCCTAAACCTGGGTCTAACCCTAAACGTAAGCCTAAACATCATCCTGACACTAGCCTTAACCCTAATGCTAATTGGAAAACTAGCCCTAACCCTAACCTAGCCCTAAAACAAAACTGAGCCATAACCATATACCTAACCCTTAAACTAAACCAAACTCTAACCCTACACCTAGCCCTAAACCTAGCCCTAATTTGAGTTCTAAGCCTAACCCTAGAAAAAAAAAAACCTGTCCCTAACTCAGAACCTAATACTAACCCTAGCTCTAAACATTGATAACCCTAGAACTAGCCCTAATTGAAATCCTAGTTCTTTCATTAGCTGTAGCCCTAATTCTACAAAAATCCTAATCCTAACCCTAGGCCTAAACCTAACCCTAACCCTAATTCTAACCCTATCTCTAACCCTATTTTTTCCTAAGCCAAACACTCACCTAATGCTACCCTAGTCCTAAACCTAATCCTTAGCATACCCCAAACACTAGCTGTATTTCTAGTCCTAAACCTGCCCTCATTCAAGCTCTAACCCTAACTCAAACCCTAACCCAAGCCCTGACCCTTATTCTGATTCTAATAATAACCCTAGGTCTAAACCTGAACCTAAACCTAAAGCAAAACATAACCCTACCTTACTGGTAAGCCTATACCTAAACATAACAGTAACACTAGCACTAGACCAAACCTAATCCTAAATAGAGTCATAAATCTACACTTAGCCCTAAAGAGAAACCTAGCACTAGCCCTAAAAATATCCTTTAACCAAACACAAAGACTAACCCTATGCCTAAACCCAAAGCAAGTCCTTAATATGACCCTAAAGTTTTACCTAACCCTAACCCAAACAATGACACTTACCCTAACATAAACCGTAGCTCTAATCCTTATGCTAACCCAAAACCTAATCCTAACACTAGATTAATCTATAACATTAACCCTAAAATTAGCCATAAAAATAACCCTAGCTCCTACATTACCCATAGCCCTAATGCTAGCCATAAACCTCACACAAAACCTAGCCCTTGTCCTAGCCCTAAACCTAGCCCTAATCATAACCCTAACTTTAACCCTAGATCTGACACTAACCCTAACCCTCGCACTAGCACTAACCCTAGCTCAAATGGCAAAACTACCCTAAGTCTAAATAATACTAATCCTAGGCCTAACCCTAATGCTAGCACTAAACCTAAACTTAACCCTAGCCCTAACTTTAGCTCTTACATTACCCTAAAGATAAGCCTAGCCAAATGCTAACCCTAGGCCTAATGCTAACCCTATTGCTATCACTAACCCTATCCATTGCACTAAATTTAATTGAACCCCAATCCTAACCCTATCCATTACCCTAACTCTACCCCTAACCCTAATGCTAAATCAAGCCTTAACCCTAAACCTTAACCTAAACCAAACCCTACCCGGACCCTGACCCTAATAATATACTTAGCTCTAAACTTTGCCGTTACACTAAATCTAACCCTTACACTAGATTTAGCCATAATCTAATCCTAAAGCTAAACTTAACCATAAACCTCTATCTGACATTAGACCTAATCATAATCCAAGTCCCAGGCTAACTAAAACCCTCATCCTAGCCCTAAGACCTGGGCTTAATCCTAACTCAAACCCATATCCTAGCCCTAATCCTACCCAAAACCCCATACCTTCCTCTAAAATTAACTCTAACCCTAACCATAACACTAACCCTATCTCTAGTCCTAACCATAGGCCTAACAATAACACAAACCCTAGTGCTAATACTAGCCTAATTTAGTCCTAACCCTAATTCTAAACCTATCCCTAGCCCTAAGACTAACTCTAACTCTCACCCTAGCCATATCCCTAATTTTAAAACTATCCCTTACTATAACCCAAAACCTAGCCCTATCCTTAGCCCAAACCTTAGCCCTAAACTTTGCCCTAGCCCTAAACCTGGATCTAACACTAAACATAAGCCTAAACCTCACCCTAACACTAGCCTTAACACTAATACTAATTGGAAAACTAGCCCTAACCCTACCCTAGTCCTAAAACAAAACTGAGACATAACCCTATACCTAACCCTTAAACTAAACCAAAATCTAACTCTACTCCAAGCCCTAAACTTAGCCCTAATTTGAGTTCTAACCACAACCCTAGAAAAACCTGTCACCCTGACTTAGACCCTAACATTATACCTGGCTCTAAACATTGCCCTAGTGCTGACCCTAGAAATAGCCCTAATTGGAATCCTAGTTCTTACATTAGCTGTAGCCCTAATGCTAGCACCAATCCTAGCCCTAATCTGAGCCCTAATCCTTGATTTAACCCAAACTCTAACCCTAACCCTAGCCCTAACACTAACCCTAACCCTACCTCTAACCCTGTTTTGTACCCTAAGCCAAACACTCACCCTAATGCTACCCTATTCCTAAACCTAACTCATAGCCCCCCCAACACTAGCTCTATTACTAGTCCTAACCCTGCCCTCATTCAAGCTCTAACACTAATCCAAACACTAACCCTAACCGTGACCCTTATTCTGACCCTAACACTAACCCTAAGTCTAAACCTGACCATGATACTAAATCGAACCCTATCCCTACCCTATCAGTAAGCCTATAACTAAACCTCACAGTAACACTAGCACTATATTAAATCTTATCCTAAATAGAGTCATAAATCTAGCCTTAGCCCTAAAGAAATACCTAGTAGTAGCCTTAAAAATAACCCTTAACCTAACACAAAAACTAACCCTTTTCCTAGACCCAAAGCTAGTCCTAAATCTGGCCATAAACGTAACCTAACCCTAAACTGAACAATGACCCTACACTAACATAAACCATAGCTTTAAACCTTATCCTAACCCAAAACCTAACCTTAACAATAGACTTATCCATAACCCTAACCCTAAAACTAGCCATCACCTTAACTCTAGTTTCTACATTACCCATAGGCCTAATGCTAGCCATAAACCTAAAACAAAACCTAACCCTTATCCTAGCCCTAACCCTAGCCATAATCATAACCCTAAACGAAACCTTAGCCCTGACACTAAACCTAACCCTCGCCCTAGCCCTAACTCTAGCTCAAACTCTAGCCCTTACCAAAACATTACCCTAACACTAACCCTAACGCTAGCCATGACCCTAGCCCTAACCCTGGCTCAAACACTAACACTAACCAAAAGCCTAACCCTAACACTCACCCTAGGTCTAACCCAAAACCTAGCCCTAATTTCAAACTTAACCCTAGCCCTAACCTTAGCTCTAACATTACACTAAAGAAACGCCTAACCAAATGCTAACCCTAGGCCTAACGTTAACCCTATCACTATCACAAACCCTATCCAATATGATAAACCTAACCTGAACCCTAAACCTTACCCTATCCATTACCCTAACCCTAACCCTAACCCTAACACTAACGCTAATTCAAGCCTTAACCCTAAACCTTAACCTAAACTAAACCCTACCTGGATCTTAAGCCTAAAAATACATCTAGCTCTAAATGTGGCCCTGACCCTAAACCTAACTCTTAAACTAGACTTTGCCATAACCTAATTCTAAAGTTAAACTTAACCATAAACTTCAACCTGACATTAGCCCTAGTCCTAATCCAAGCCCCTGCTCCAACACAAAACCTCATCCTAGCTCTAACCCTAACCTTCATAGTAACCCGAACCCTAACCCTAGCCCTAAATCTAGCTGTAACCCTATCGCTTTCCATAAAAATAACTCTAACCTTAACCCTAACACTAACTCTATCTCTAAACCTAACCCTAGGCTTAAACTAACACTAACCCTAGTGTTAATCCTCGCCTTAATTTAGCCCTAACCCTAACCCTAACCCTATCCCTAGCCTAAGACTAACCCTAACTCTCGCTGTATCCATATCCCTTATTTAATAGCTATCCCCTTAGATAACCCAAAATCTAGCCCTATTCCTAGCAACAACCCTAGCCCTAACCTTCACCCTAGCCCTAAACCTGGATGTAACCTAAACATAAGCCTAAACCTCACCCTAACACTACCCTTAACCCTAATTCTAATTGAAAAACTAGCCCTAACCCTACTCTAGCCCTAAAACAAAACTGAGCCATAACCCTTTACCTAACCCTTAACCTAAACTAAACGCTAACCCTACACCTAGCCCTAAACCTAGCCCTAATTTGATTTCTAACCCTAAACCTAGAAAAAAAAAAAAAAACAGACAATGACTCAGAACCTAACACTATCCCCAGTTCTAAACATTGCCCTAATGCTAACCCTAGAACTAGCCCTAATTGGAATCTGAGTTCTTACATTAGCTGTAGCCCTAATGCTAACACAAATCTTAGCCCTAATCTGAGCCATAACCATAAGTTTAACCCTATCCATAACCCTAACCCTAAACATATCCCTAACCCTAATTCTAACCCTATTTTTCACCCTACGCCAAACCCTCACCCTAGTGCTACCCTAGTCTTAAACCTAACTCTAGCCTACCCAAAACACTAGCTCTATTACAAATCCTAACCCTGCCCCCTTTCTAGCTCTAACCCTAACCTAAATCCTAAACCTAACTATGACCATTATTCTGACCCTAACACTAACCCTAGGTCTAAACCTGACCCTGATCCTAAAGCAAACCCTAAACCAACCCCTACCGGTAAACCTATACCTAAACCTAACAGTAACACTAGCATTAGAACAGACCTAATCCTTACTAGAATCATAAATCTAGCCTTAGCCCTAAAGAAAAACTTCACCACTAGCCCTAACAATAACCCTTAAACTAACGCAAATACTAACCCTATCACTAAACACAAAGCCAAGCCTAAATCTGGCCCTAAACATAAACCAGACCCTACCTGAAAATGACCCTTACCCTAACATAAACCCTATCTCTAAACTGTATCCTAACCTAACACCTAAACCTAACACTAGACTTATCCATAAACCTAACCCTAAAACTAGCCATAACCAAAAACCTAGCTCTTACATTACCCATAGCCCTAACACTAGCCATAAACCTCACACAGAAACTAGCCCTTATCCTAGCCCTAAACTTAGCCCTAATCATAACCCTAGCTGTAACCCTAGACCTGACCTTAACCCTAATGCTCGCCCTAGACCTAAACCTGGCTCAAACTCTAACCTTACCTAAACCTAACACTAACCATAACCCTAGCCTTGACTCTAGCCCTAACACTCGCCCTAGCCCTAAACCTAGTTCAAATGCTAAAACTTACCCTAAGCCTAACCCTAACACTAACCCAATGCCTAAGCCTAATCCTAGCCCTAATCCTTACCTTACCCGTATACCTAACCTTAGCTCTAACATTACCCTAATGATAAGCCTAATCAAATGTTAACCCTATGCCTAATATTAACCCATTCGTTATCACTAAACCTATCCATTATGCTAAACCTAACCTGAACCCTAAACGTAACCCTATCCATTACCCCCACCCTAATCCTAACCCTAACATTAATTCAAGCCTTAACCCTAAACCTTAAACTAAACCTAACCCTACCTGTATCTTGAGCCTAATAATACACCTAGCTCTAAACTTGGCCCTTACCTTAAAACTAACCCTTACACTAGACTTAGCCTTTACCTAATCCTAAAGCTAAAATTAAACATAAACCTAGACCTGACATTATCTCTAGTTATATTCCAAGCCCTAGCCCTAACACAAACCCTCATCCTAGCCCTAAAGCTAGCCTTAAGTTAACCTAAACTCTAACCCTAGCCCTGAACATAGCTATAACACTATCCCTTCTACTAAAACTAACTCTAATCCTAACCATAACACTAACCCTATCTCTAGCCCTAAACCTAGGCCTAAAATTAACACTAACCCTAGAGCTAAATCTAGCCATAATTTAGCCCTAACCATAATTCTAACACCATCCCTAGCCCTAAGATTAACTTTAACTCTCACTCTAGCCGTATCCCTAATTTAAAACTATCCCTAAGGATAACCCAAAACTGGTCCTGTCCCTAGCCAAAACCCTAATCCTAACCTTTGGCTTAGCCCTAAACCTGGGTCTAACCCTAAACGTAAGTCTAAACCTCACCCTAACTCTAGCCTTAAACCTAATGCTAATTGGAAAACTAACCCTAACCCTACCCTAGCCCTAAAAAAAATCCGAGCCACAACCCTACACATAACCCTTAACCTAACCAAACACTAACCCGTAACCTAGCCCTAATTTGAGTCCTAAACCTAACCCTGATGCAGATCCTAACACTAACCCTAGATCTAAACATTGCCGTAATGCTAACCCTTAGAACTAGCCCTAATTAGAATCCTAGTTCTTATATTAGCTGTAGCCCTAATGCTAACAGAATTCCTAGCCCTAATCAGAGCCCTAAACATAGGTTTAACCCTAACCATAACCCTAACCCTACCCCAACGCTAAAAATACCCCTAACCCTACTTCTAACCCCATATTTTACCCTATGCCAAACCCTCACCCTAATGCTACCATAGACCTAAACCTAACTCTTAGCCTATCCCAAACACTAGCTCTATTACTAGTCCTAACCCTGCCCTCTTTCTAACTCTAACCCTAACCCAAACCCTAACCCTAACTCTGATCCTTATTCTGACCCTAATACTAACCCTAGGTTTAACCCTGACCCTAATCCTAAATCGAACCCTAACCCAGCCTCTACCGTTAAATCTATACCTAAACCTAACAGTAACACTAGAACTAAACAAAACCTAGTCCTAAATAGAGTCATAAATCTAGCCTTAGCCCTAAAGAAAAACCTAGCACTAGACCTAACAGTAACCTTTAACCTAACACAAAGACTAATCCTATCCCTAGTCCCAAAGCTAGTCCTAAATCTGGCCCTAAACATAAACCTAACCTTAACCCAAACAATGACACTTACCCTAACATAAACCCTAGCTCTAAACCTTATCCTCACCCAAAACATAACCCTAACACTAGACTTATCCATAACCCTAACCCTAAAACTAGCCATGATCATAAACCTTGTTCTAACACAAAACCTAGCCCTTATCTTAGCCATAAACTTAGCCCTAATTGTAACCCTAATCATCACCCTAGAACTGACCCTAGCCCTAACCCTCGCCCAAGCCCTAACCCTAGCTCAAACACTAACCCTTATCTATACATAAACCTAAACCTAAGCCTTACCTTAGTGCTGACTCGAGCACTAACCCTCACCCTAGACTTCACCCTATCTCAAACGCTAACACTTATCCTAAGCCTAAGCCAAACACTAACCCTATGCAGAACCCTAAACTTAGCCCTAATTCTAACCTTAACCCTAACCCTGAACTTACCTCTAACATTACCCTAACAATAAGCCTAACCAAATGCTAACTGTAGGCCTATCACTAACCCTATCACTATCACTAACCCTATCCATTACACTCAACCTAACCTGAACCCTAAACTTAACACTATCCATTATCCTCACCCTAATCCTAACCCTAAGCTAATTCAAGCCTTAACCCTAAACCTTAACCTAACCCTAACCCTGCCTGGACCCTGAACTTAACAATACACCTAGCTTCGAACTTGGCCCTTACTGTAAAAATAACACTTACACTAGACTTAGCCATTACCTAATTTAAAGCTAAATTTAACCATAAACCTAGACCTGACATTAGCCCTAGTCCAAGTCCAATCTCTATCCCTAACAGAAACCCTAATCTTAGCCCTAAACCTAGCCTTAAATTAACCTTAACTCTAACCTAGTCCTATGTTTAACATAGCTATAACTCCATCCCTTCTCTGAAAACTAACTGTAATCCTACCCATAACAGTAACCCTATCTCTAGCCCTAACCCAAGGCCTAACTCTAACAGTAACCCTAGCACTACTCCTGGCCCTAATTTATCCCTAACCCTAAACCTAACTCTGTCCCTACCCCTAAGACTAACTCCAACTCTGACCCTAGACGTATACCTAATTTTAAACCTATCCCTTACGATAACCCAAAACCTAGGCTTATTTCTAGCCACATCCCTAGCCCCAACCTTCAGCCTAGCTGTAAACCTCAATGTAAGCTGAAACATAAGCCTAAACCTCACCCTAACCCTAGCCTTAACCCTAATGCTAACTGGAAAACTAGCCCTAAACCACCCTAGACCTAAACCAAAAGCGAGACATAACCCTACCCCAAAACCCTTAACCTAAACCAAACCCTAACATTACACCTAACCCTAAACCAGCCCTAATTTGAGTCCTAACCCTAAAACTATTAAAAAAAAACGTGACCCTGACTCAGACCCTAACACAAAACCTAGCTCTAAACATTGCCCTAATGCTAACCCTAGAAAAAGCCCTAAATGGAATCCTAGTTCTTACATTAGCTGTAGCCCTAATGCTAACACATATTCTAGCCCTAATCTGAGCCGGAACTGTAGGTTTAACCCAAACCCTAACCCTAACCCTAGCCCTAACCTTAACCCTAACCCTAACTGTAACTCTAACCCTATTTGTTACCCTAAATCCAACCCTCACCCTATTGCTACAGTAGTCCTATACCTAATCCTTAGCCTACCACAAAGACTAGCTCTGTTACTAGTCCTAACCCTGCCTTCATTCTAGCTCTATCCCTAACCCAAACCATAACCCTATCCCTGACCCTTATTCTGACCCAAACACTCACCTTAGGTCTAAACCTGATCCTAACAATTAAGCGAACCCTAACCAATCCCTCCTGGTAAACTATACCTAAACCTTACTGTAACACTAGGAATAGATCAAACCTAATCCCACACAGAGTTATATATCTAACCTTAGCCCTGAAGAAAAACCCCACCGTAGCCTAACAATAACCATTAACCTAATGCAAAGACTAACCTTATCACTAGACCCAAGCTAGTCCTAAATCTGGCCATAAACCTAAACCTAAACCTAACCTGAACAATGACACTTACCCTAACATAAACCCTAGGCAGAACCCTTATCCTAACCCAAAACCTAACCCTAACACTAGACTTATCCATAACCCTAACCCTAAAATTAGCCATAACCAAAAACCTAGATTGTACATTACCCATAGCCCTAACGTTAGCCTTAAACCTCACAAAAAAAACCTAGTCCTTATCCTAGGCCTAAACCTAACCCTAATTGTAACCCTAAATGTAACCCTAGACCTGATTGTAAACATAACCTTCACACTAGCCCTAACCATAGTTTAAATACGAACCTTACCTAAACATAACCCTAACCCTAAACCTAACCCTAGCCCTGACTCTATACCTTATCCTCATCCTATCCCTGCTCCTAGCTCAAATGCTAACAATTAACCAAAGTATAAGCAAACATTAACCTGAGGCCTAACCCTAACCTTAGTCCTAATGCTAAACTTAACCATAGCCATAACATTAGCTCTAACTTTACCCTAAAGATAAGCCTAACCTAATGCTAACCCTAAGATTAACACTAACACTATCACTATCACTAACCCTATACATTACGCTAAACCTAACCTGAACCCTAAGCCTAACCCTATCCATTACCCTAACCCTAACGCTAAATCAAGCCTTAACCATAAACCTCAACCTAAATCAAACCCTACCTGGACACTTACCCTAATAATACACCTAGCTCTAAACTTTGCCCTTATCCTAAACCTAACCCTTCCACTAGACTTAGCCATAACCTAATCCTAAAGCTAAACCTGACATTAGCCCTAGTCCTAACCCAAGCACTAGCCCTAACAGAAACCCTTATCCTAGCCCTAAACCTAGACTTATTTCTAAAGCAAAATGTAACCCTAGCCCTAAATCTAGCTATAAACCCATCCCTTCCCCTAAAACTAACTCTAACCCTAACCCTAACATTAACTCTATCTCTAGCCCTAACCCTAGCCCTAACTCTAACACTAATCCTAGAGCTAATCCTAGCCCTAATTCAGCCCTAATCCTAAACCTAACCCTCTTCCTGGACCTAAGACTAACTCTTGCCCTAGCCGTATACCTAATTTAAAAATAATCCCTTTTGATAACCCAAAACTTAGCCCTATCCATAGCCCAAACCATAGCCCTAACCTTCGCCCTAGTCCTAAACCTGGGTCTAACCCTAAACATAAGCATAAACCTCACCCTAACACTAGCCTTAGCACCAATGCTAATTGAAAAACTAGCCCTAAACCTACCCTAGCCCTAAAACAAAACTGAGCCATAACCCTACACCTAACCCTTAACCTAAACCAAAACCTAACCCTACACCTAGACCTAAACCTAGCCCTAATTTGATTTCTAACCCTAAACCTAGAAAGAAACCGTGACCCTGAGTCAGATCCTAACACTAAACCTAGTTCTAAATATTACCATAATGCTAACCTTAGAACTAGCCCTAATTGGAATCCTACTTCTTACATTAGCCGTAGCCCGAATGCTAACAGAAATCCTAGCCCTAACCCGAGCCCTAACCCGAGCCCTAACCATAGGTTTAACCCTAGCCCTAACTCTAAACATACTCCTAAACCTATTTATAACCCTATTTTTTACCCTATGCCAAACCCTCACCCTAATGCTACCCTAGTCCTAAAGATAACTCTTAGCCTACCCCATACACTATCTCTATTATAAATCCTAACCCTGCCTTCTTTCTAGTTCTAACCCTAACACAAACCCTAACCCTAACCCTGATCCTTATTCTGACCCTAATTTACTAACCCTAGGTCTAAACCTGACCCTGATCCTAAAGCGAACCCTAACCCAACCCCTACCAGTAAACCTATACCTAAACCTAACTGTAACACTAGCACTACACAAAACCTAATCCTAAATAGAGTCATAAATCTAGCCTTAGCCCTAAAGAAAACCCGAGCACTAGCCCTAACAATAACCTATTGCAAAGACTAACCCTAATCCTAGATCCAAAGCAATTCCTAATTCTGGCCTTAAACCTAAACCTAACCCTAACCTGAATAATGACCCTTACCCTAACCTAAACCCTAACTCTAATCCTTATATTAACCCAAAACCTAACCCTAATACTAGACTTATTCATAACCCTAAAACTAGTTATAACCGTAACCCTAGTTCTTACATTACTCATAGCCCTAATGCTAGCCATAAACCTCACAAAAAACCTAGCTCTTATCCTAGCCCTAAACTTAGCCCTAATCATAACCCTAATCATAACCCTAGACCTGAACCTAACCCTAACGCTCGCCCTAGCCCTAACACTAGCTCAAACTCTAACCCTTACCTGTACATAAACCTCAACCTTACCCTAGTCCTGACTCTAGCACTAATCCTCACCCTAAACCTCACCCTAACTCAAATGCTAACACTTATTCTAAGTTTAACCCTAACACTAACCCTAGTTTTAACCCTAAACCTAGTCCTAATCCTAAACTTAACCCTAGCCCTGAATTTACCTCTAACATTACCCTAACAATAAGCCTAACCAAATGCTAACGCTAGGCCTATCGGTAACCCTATTGCTCTCACTAACCCTATCCATTATGCTCAACCTAACCTGAACCCTAAACCTAACCCTATCCATTACCTTTACCCTAATTCTAACTTTAATGCTTATTCAAGTCTTAACCCTAAACCTTAACCTAAAGCAAAACATAACTGATCCCTGGACCTAATAATACAACTAGTTTTAAACTTGGCCCTAACCCTAAATTTAACCCTTACATTAGACTTAGGCATAACCTAATCCTGAAGCTAAACTTAACCTTAAATCTAGACCTGACATTAGCCCTAGTCCTAATCCAAGCCCTAGACCTAACACAAACCCTCATCCTAGCCCTAAACCTAGACTTAACCCTAACCCAGACCCTAACCCTGGCATTAAACTTAGCTATAAACCCATCCCTTCCACTAAAACTAACTCTAACCTTAACCCTAACACTAACCCTATCTCTAGCCATAACTCTAGGCCTAACACTAATACTAACCCTAGTCCTAGTACTAGTCCTAATTTAGCCATAATCCTAAACCTAACCCTCTTCCTAGCCTTAAGACTAACTCTAACTCTTACCCTAGCCATATCCCTAATTTTAATTGTATCCCTTACCATAACCCCAAACCTAGCCTTATCCCTAGCTGCATCTCTAGCCCTAATCTTCGCTCTAGCCCTAAATCTGGATGTAAGCCTAAACGTAAGTTTAAACCTCACCCTAACACTAGCCTTAACCCTAATGCTAACTGGAAATCTAGCCGTAAACCTACGCTAGCCCTAAAACAAAACCAAGATATAACCCTACATCTAAACCTTAAACTAAACCAAAACCTAACGCTACACCTAGCCTTAAACCTAGCCCTAATTTGAGTTCTAACCCTAACCCTAGAAAAACTGTGACCGTGACTCAGACCCTAACACTAAGCACAGTTCTAAACATTGCCCTAATGGTAACTCTAGAACTAGCCCTAATTAGAATTCTAGTTCTTACATTAGCTATAGCCCTACTGCTAACACATATCTTAGCCCTAGTTTGAGCCCTAAACCTAGTTTTAACCTAACCCTAACCCTAGTCCTAACACTAACCCTAATGGTAACCCTACTTCTAACCCTATTTTTAACCCTAAGCCAAACCCTCACCATAATGCTACCCTAATCCTAAAACTAATCCTTTGCCTACACCTAACACTTGCTCTATTACTAGTCCTAACAATGTCCTAATTAAATATTTAACACTAACCCAAACCCTAATCCTAACCCAGACCCTTATTCTGACACTAAATCTAACCCTAGGTCTAAACCTGACATAAACCTAAAGAGAACCCTAACCCTACCACTTCTGGTAAACCTATACCTAAACCTAACAGTAACACTAGCCCTAGACCAAACCTAATCCTAAATAGAGTCATAAATCTAGCGTTAGCCCTAATGAATAACCTAGCACTAGCCCTAAAATAACCTTTAACCTAACACAAAGACTAACCCTATCCCTAGTTCCAAAGCTAGTCCTAAATCTGGCCCTAAACATAAACCTAACCTTAACCCAAACAATGACCCTTACCCTAACATAAACCCTAGCTCTAAACCTTATCCTTACCCAAAATATAACCCTAACATTAGACTTATCCATAAACCTAACCCTAAAACTAGCCATAACCATAAACCTTGTTCTAACATCACCCATAGCCCTAATGCTAGCCATAAATCTCACACAAAACCTAGCCCTTATCCTAGCTCTAGACCTAGCTCTAATCGTAAACTTAACTGTAACCCTATATCTGACATTAACTCTAACCTTCACCCTAGCCCTAACCCTAGCTCAAACTTTAACTTTACCTAAACATAACCCTAACCCTAACCATAAACCTAGCCCTGACTATAGCTCTAACCCTCACTGTAGACCTAACTCTTGCTCAAACACTAACACTTACCCTAAGTCTAACCCTAACACTAACCCTAGGCCTAACACTAACGTTAGCCCTAATCCTAAACTTAACCCTAGCCCTAACCTTAGCTCTAACATTACCCTAAGGATAAACCAAACCAAATGCTAACCCTAGGCCTAAGGCTATCACTAACCCTATCCATTATGCTAAACCTAACATGAACCCTAAACCTAACCCTATCCATTATCCTAAACCTAATTCTAATCATAATGCTAATTAAAGCCTTAAACTTAAACCTTAAAGTAAACCAAACCTTACCTGGACCCTGACCTTAATAATACACCTAGCTCTAAACTTAATAATACACCTAGCTCGAAACCTAACCCTTAAACTAGACTTAGCCATAACCTAATCCTAAAGCTGAACTTAACCATAAACTTAGACCTGACATTAGCCCTAGTTCTAATGCAAGGCCTAACTCTAACACAAACCCTCATCTTAGCCCTAAACCTAGTCTTAATCCTTACCTGAACCCTAACCCTAGCACTAAAAACAGCTATAACCTCATCCCTTCCACTAAAAGTAACTCTTTCCCTAATCCTAGCACTAACCCTATCTCTAGCCCTAACACTAGGCCTAACACTAAAACAAATCCTAGTGTTAATCCTAGCCCTAATTTAGCCCTAATCCTAAACCTAACTCTATCCTTAGCCCTAAGACTAACTGTAACGCTCGGCACAGCTCTATCCCTTATTTTAAACCTATCCCTTATGAAAACCCAAAACCTAGCAATATTCTTTGGCCCAACCCCAGCCCTAGTCTTCCTATCCCGAAACCTGGATCTAACCCTAAACGTAAGCCTAAATCTCACCCTTAAAGAAACCTTAACCCTAATGCTAATTGGAAAACTAGCCCTAAACCTACCCTAGCCCTAAAACAAAACCGTGCCATCACCCTACCTATAACCGTTAACCTAAACCAAACCCTAAACCTACACCTAGCCCTAAAGGTAGCCCTAATTTGAGTCCTAACCCTAACCCTAGAAATAATCCTAACCCTGACTCAGACCTTAACACTCATCTTGGCTGTAAACATTGCCCTAATGCTAACCCTAGAATTAGCCCTAATCGGAATACTCGTTCTTACATTAGCTGTAGCCCTTATTCTAACACAAATCCTAGCCCTAATCTGAGCCTTAAGCCTAGGTTTAATGCTAATCCAACCCCTAACCCAACATCAATCACTATCCTATATCCTAGGTCAAACCCCCACTCTAATTTTACCCTAGTCCTAACACTATTCCTTAGCCTACCCCAAACTAGCTTTATTTCTAGTCCTACCCTAGCCCTCATACTAGCTGTAACCCTAACTCAAAACCTAACCATAACCCTGACCCTTATTCTGACCCTAACACTAATCCTAGGTCTATCCTGACCCTAACCCTAAAGCCAAAATTACCCTTACCCCGACAGTTAAACCTATACTTAAATATACAGTAACATTAGCACTAGACCAAACCTAATCCTAAACAAAGTCATAAAACTACACTTATCCCTAAACAAAAACCTGGCACTACCCCTATCATTAACCCTTAACCTAACACAAAGACTAACCCTATCCCTAGACCCAACACTAGTCCTAATTCTGGCCCTAAACTTAAATGTAACTCTAACCCGAACAAGGACACTTACCCTAACATAAACCCTAGATCTTAACCTTATCCTAACCCAAAACCAAACCTTAACACTAGACTTATCCATAACCATAACCCTAAAACTAGCCATGACCAGAACTTTAGCTCTTACATTACTCATATCCCTAAAGCTAGCCATAAACCTCCACTAAACCTAGCCCTTATCCTAGCCCTAATCATAGCCCTAATCATAACTCAATCTGTAACCCTTGACCTAACCCTAACCCTAATCCTCACCCTTTCCCTAACCCTAGATTTAATTATAATTCTTACCTAAACATAAACATAAACATAACCTTAACCCTAGCCCTGATTCTAGCTCTAATATTCACCCTAGTCCTAACCCTAGCTCAAACGCTAATACTTACCTTAAAACCTAACCCTAATACTAACCCTAGGCCTAACTCTGATCCTAGTTCTAAACCTAAACTTAACCCTAGCCCTAACCTTAGCTCTAACATTACCCTAATGATAAGCCTAACCAAATGCTAACCCTAGGCCTAACGCTAAAACTTTCGCTAAAACTAACCATACCTATTACCCTAAACCTAAGCTGAATCCTAAACCTAACCCTAACCATTAAACCCTAACCCTAACCCTAAAGCTAATTCAAGCCTTAACCCTAAACCTTTACTTTACCCATAGCCCTAATGCTAGGCATAAACCTAGCATTATTCGTGTCCCTACCATAAACTAGAACTAACCCTAACCCAAACCCTTGCCCTAGTCCTAACCCTAGCTCAAACTGTAACCCTTAGCTTAAACATAACCCTAACCCTAGCCCTGACTGAAAACTTAACCCTCGCCCTGGCCCTAACACTAACTCAAAAACTAACACTTACCCTAAACCTAATCCTAATTCTAACCCTAGCCCTAATCCTAACCTTAATCCTAGGCCTAATCTTAGCTTTAACCCTATACATTACCCTAAAGATAAGCCTAACCCAAATACTAACACTAGGCCTAACCTAACCCTATCACTAAAACTAACCAAATCCATTACTCTAAACCTAACCTGAACTCTAAACTTAACCCTATCCCTTACCCTCATCCTAACGCTAATGTTAATTCAAGCCTTAATTCTAAATCTTAACCTACACCAAACACTATGCTGAAACTGACCCTAATAATGCACGTAGCTCTAAACCTGACCCTTCCACTAAACCCAACCCTACACTAGACATACCCATAACCTAACCCTAAAACTAACCCTAATCATGAACCTAGACCTGACATTAGCCCTAGCTCTAATCCTATCCCTATCACTTTCACAAACCCTGGTCTTCATTTTAGGCCTAAACCTAGTCTTAATCCCAACCCAAACCCAAATCCTGTCCCTATCCCTAATATTAGCCCTCACCCTAGCCCTGAATCTAGCAATAAACCCATCCTTTCCCCTAACACTAAACCTAGCCCTAACCCTAACCCTAACACTAACCCTAACTCTAGCCCTAACCATAGGCCCCACTCTACCACTAAACCTACTGCTAATTTTAGCCCTAATTTAGCCCTAACCCTAAATGTACCCCTAACTCTAGGCCTAAGACTAACTCTAACTCTCATCCTAGCCCTATCTCTAGTTCTTACCCTACCCATTACCATAACCCTAGCACAAGCCCTAATCTTAGCCCTAACCCTAGCCCAAGATCCAACCATATATCTAACCATAATTCTAAATCTATCCCTAAACCTAAGCCTAAACCTCACCCTACCACTAGAACTAACACTATTGGTATTCTGATAACTAGCCCTAACCCTAGTCTTAGCCCTAAAACAAAACTGAGCCATTCCCCTAACCCTCAATGTTAACCTAAACCAAACCCTAAGCCTACACCTAGCCATAAACCCCTAGGTCTAATAAGAGTCCTCAGCCTAAAACTAACCCTGACCCTGACTTATATTCTAACACTAACCATAGCTCTAAATATCACACTACCCCTAAACATAATGCTAAAACTTGTCCTATACCAAAACTAACCCTAAAACTAACCATATCTTAACCCTAGTTCTTACATTAGCCATAGCCCTAACTCTAGCCCTAAACCTAACAGAAAAACTAGGCCTAATCTGAGCCCTAAACCTAGATGTAACTCTACATCTAAACTTAATCCTAACACTAACCCTAACCCTTAACCTAAACCTAGCCCAAATTCTAGCTCTAACTCTATCATTTACCCTAAGCCAAACTCTATCTGTAATTCTAAACTTAGTCCTAATCCTAGTCTTTAGCCTAACACAAATCCTAATCCTAGCCTTCATTCTAGCTCTAACCCTAACCAAAATCCTAACCGTAACACAAACCCTCGGTCTAATCCTGACTCTCTCCCTAAAACGAACCCTAAAACTAGCCCTATCAGTAATCTTATACCTAAACCTAAACCTAACTCTATCCCTAGATCTAATCCTAATCCTAAATTTAGCCATAACTATAGCCCTAGAGGTAAAAAACAATCCTTAGCCCTAGCCTTAACAATAACCCTTAACCTTAAGCAAAAATTAACAATATCCCTAGACCTAAACCTAGACTGTAACCCTAACTTTAACTTGAACACTGATCCTGACAGCAACACTAAACCTAGCTCTAAAACTAACCCTAACCCAAAACCTAAACCTAACACTAGACCTATCCATAACCCTAACCCTAAAACTAGCCCTAATCAGAACCCTAGATCTTACATTACCTATAGACCTAACCCTGGGCCTAAACCTAACACAAAACCTAGCCTTAATCCGAGGCCTAAACCTACCCTAAGCATAATGTTAATCCTAAATGTAGCCCTAACCCTAACCCTTGTCTAACTCCTAAACCTATCTCAAAGCCTAACACTAGCCTAAATGTAACCTAGCCCTATCCCAAATCATAATCCTAACACTAGACCAAATCCAAACCTTAACCCTAGCACTAACCCTAACTTTAATCCTAACCTTTAACCTAACCCTAACCCTAATGATAATCCTATCCCTAAACCTAACACTATGCCTAATCCTAATTGTAAACCTAACCCTAGACCTAATCCTAAACCTAACCCTTACCATAGCATTAAACCTAACTCAAACCCTAACCCTTTTCGAAAACCAACCCTAAACCTGACCCTAATTGTAAATCTATCCATTACTTATCCATTAACCCTAAACCTAACCTTAACCCTAACCCTAAACATACATTTAACACAATCCATTACTCTCACCCTAACACTAACCCTAGACCTAAAACTAAACATAACACTCACTCTAGCCCTAACCCTAGCTTAAACACTAACCCTTACCCTAACCCTAACCCTAGCTGTAGCCCTAACCATAACCCTAACTCTAGCCCTAACCCTAACCCTAACACTACACCTAATCCTAATCCTAGACCTAATTTATCCCTATTTCTAACCCTAACCTTAACCCTAGACCTAAGAATAACTATAAATCTCACACCATATCTACCCCTAGTTCAAACCCTACTTATTACCATAACCCTAAACGTAGCCCTAACCCTAGTGGTAACTTTTACCCTATCTGTAGCCCTAGCACTAACTCTAGATTGAATCCTAACTGTAAATCTAACCCTAATCCGATGCCTAAGCCTAAACCTGAAACTAGACATAACCCTAATGCTAATTCTAAAAGTAGCCCTAACCCTAGCACTATCCCTATAATAAAACCAAGCCATAACCCTAACCCTAACCCTAACCTAAATAAAAACCTAACCCTACACATAGCCCTAAACTTAGCCCTAATTTGAGTCCTAACTCTAACCCTAAACCTAACCATGACCCTGATTCATATCCAAACACTAACCTTAGCTGTAAATATCACCCTAACCTTAAACCTAACCCAACACTCCCTAGCCCTCAAACTAACCCTAATCATAACCCTAGTTCTTACATTAGCTGTAACCCTAAGAGTAACCCTAAACCTAATACAAACATAGCCCTAATCTGAGTCCTAACCTGAGCTTTAACCCTAAATTTAATCCTAAGACTAGCCCTAACCCTAGCCCTAACCCTTGCTCTTACTCTATACTTTACCCTAAACCAAACTGTCACCCTAAAGCAAACCCTAGTCTAATCGCAATCCTTAACCTAATCCAAACCCTAACCCTATTACTAGTCCTAATCTTAGACCTCATTCTAGCTCTAACCATAACCCAAACCCTAACCCTAATACTGACCCTTATTTAGACCCTAACACTAATCATAGGTCTAAACCTGAACCTAACTCTAAAGGGAACCCTAACACTAGCCTTACTGGTAAACTTATACATAATCCTAATGCTACACCAAGCCCTAGACCTAAACTTAATCCTAAACCTAGCTATAACTCTAGCCCTAGACCTAAAGAAAACATAGACCTAGCCTTAACAATAACCCTTAACATAACCCAAACTCCAAACCTACCCCTAGACATAACTGTAGTCCTAATTCTTGCTATAACCTTAACCCTAACCCTAACCAGAACACTGACACTGACTCTAACACCAACCCTAGCTCTAAACATCACCCTAACCCTAAACCTAACCCTAAAACTACAACTAGACATAATATTAACTCTAAAACTAGTCCTAATCTTAACACTAGTTCTTACATTAGCCAGAGCACTAACCTATCCAAAAACCTAGCCCTATTCCCAGCCCTACCCTAGCTTTAACCCTAAAACTAACTCTAACCATAACCCTAGCCCTAGCCCTAACTCTAAGTCTAAACCTAGACCTAAACCTAACCATAACCCAAGCCATAACCCTAGCTCTAACCCTATCCATTACCCCAATTGTAACCCTAACTCTTATTCTAACCCTATTGGAACACTAATCCTATCCCTAACATTAACCCTATCCATTAATCTACACTTAACCTGAACCCTAAACCTAACCTTATCATTACCCTATCCCTAACACTAATGCTTATTCAATCCCTAACCTTAAACCTGAACCTAACTCAAACCATAACTCTGACACTGACCATAATAATACCCCTAGTTCTAAACCTGACCCTAACAATAAACCTAATCCTTACAATAGACCTAGCCATAAACCCAACCGTAAAACTATCCCCTAACATAACCCTAGACCTGACATTAGCCCTAGCTCTAATTCTGAGCTAAACCCTAACACAAATCTTAGCCCACAGTCTAGCCAAAAACCTCACTTTAATCACAATCCTAACCCTAACCCTAAACCTAACACTTTACCTAGCCCTAAAACTAGCTATAATCCCATACCTTACCCTAAACCTAATCCTAACCCTAACTGTAACACTAACCCTGGCCCTAAACCTAGGCCTAACCTAACCCTGAACCTAGCCCTTATCCCAGCCCTAATTTAGTCCTATTCCTAACCCTAATTCTAACCTAATCCCTTATCATCACCCTAAACCTAGCCTTAAATGTAGTTCTAACCCTAGCTGTATCCTTAGCCCTAGTTCAAATCCTAGATCTAAACCAAACTCTAAATCTAAACCTATCTCTAAGCCTAAACCTCACAATAACACCAGTCCTAACCCTAATGGTAATACTAAAACTAGCCATAAACCTACTCCTAGACCTAAAACAAAACCAAGTCATAGCCCTAACCCTAAACCTCAAACTAAACCAAACCCTAACCCTACACCTAGCCCTAAACTTATCCCTAATTCTAGTCCTAACTCTAACTGGAAAACTACCCTGACCCTGACTCTGATCCTAACTCTAATCCTTTCTCTAAACATCATAATAAACGTAAACCTAACCCTAACACTAGACCTAGCTCTAATCATATTACTAGTGCTAAACATAAACCTACCTCACACATTAGCCATAGCCTTAACCCTAGCCCTAAACTAAACCTAAACCTAGACTTCATCTGAGTCCTAAACCTAGCTCTAACTCTAAAATTAAACCTAACACTAACCCAAACACTATCCCTAATTCTATACATATCCCTAGCCCTAACCTTAGGTGTAACCCTATACATTATGCTAATGATAACCCTACACCTTATGGTAACCCTAGGCCTAACCCTAACCCTGTCAATTACACTAAACCAAACACAAACCCTAAAACTAACCTTCTAATTTCCCTAACCCTAAACCTAATGCTAATTTGCAACTAAACATAAACCCTAGTTGAACCCAAACTCTAACCCTGACTCTGACCCTAAAAATAACCCTAGATCTAAATCTTACCCTTACCCTAACCCTAACACTTACACTGGACCAAGCCATAAACCTAACATTAAATCTAACCTAACTGTAACCATAGACATGACATTAGCCCTAGCCCTAATATTATCCCTACCTCTAACACATAACCTACTCCTCACCCTAGCTCTAAATCTAACCTTAAGTAACCCTAGCCCTAAACCTAATACTAACACCCTAGCCCTAAACCTGGCTATAACCATATCCCTTATCCTAAATGTAACCCTAACTCTAACCTTAACCCTAGTCGTAACCCTTGACCTATCCTTAGCCCTAGCACTAACCCTAGATGGAAACCTAAATCTAAATCTATCCCTAACTCAATGCCTATGTCTATCCATAAAACTAGCACAACCCTAATACTAATCCTAAAACTAGCCTTAACCCTAGCCCTAACACTAATCCTATCTGTAATTTAGCCCTATATCTATCCGTAACCCTAACCCTAGCCCTAAGACTAACTCTAACTCTCACACTAGCCCTATCACTCATTCTAACCCTATCCCTTACTGGAACTTTAACCTTAGCCATAACCCTTGTCCTAACCCTTGTTCGTTCTTAGCCCTAGCACTAACCTTAGATCAAAATCTAACACTAAATCTAACCCTAACCCGAAGCCTAGGCCTAACCCTAAAACTAATCCTAAAACTAGCCCTAATCCTAGCCCTAGACCTAAAACAAAACCGAGCCATAGCTCTAACCCTAAACCTTAAACTAAACCAAACCCTAACCATAAACCTACCCCTAACCCTAGCCCTAATTTGAGTTTTAAGCTGAACCCTAAAAATAACCCTGACCCTGACTCTGACACTAAAACTAATTCTAGCTCTAAACATCACCCTAACCCTAAACCTAACCCTAACACTAAACATAGTCCTAATCCTAACCATAAAATTAGCCCTAATGGTAACCCTAGTACTTACATTTCTGTAACCCTAACTATAGAACTAACTTAACCCAAACTATAGTCCTAACCCGAATTTAACCCTAACCATAGCACTGATCATAACCATAACCCTAGCCATAACCCTAGATCTAACAAATCCATTACCATAACCCTAACCCTAACTCTAATACTAACCTTAGGCCTAAATCTAAAAATATCTCTAATCTTATCCCTATCCATTACCATAAACATAACATGAACCCTAATACTAACCCTATCATTATCCTAACTCTAACCCTAATGCTAACACTATCCATTAATTTAAACTATAACCTATCCCAACCCCTAACCCAGACCTTCACCTTAATAATACTCTTAACCCTAAACCTGACCCTAACCCTAAATCTAACCCTTATACTAGACATAGTCATAATCCTAACCCTAAAATTATCTTTAAACATAATTCTAGACCTGAATTTAGATGTACTCCTAATCCTAGCCCTAACCATTAAACAAAACTTAGCCCTCATGCTAACGCTAAATCTAGCCTTAATCATAACCCTAACCTTAACCATAGTCCTAACTCTAATTTTAAATCTCACCCTACTTCTAAAACTAAATATAACACCATCCCTTACTCTAAACTTAATCCTAAATCTAACCGTAACACTAGGCTTAAGCTGAACACTAACCATAAATCTAATCCTAGACCTAATTTAACCCTATTCCTAACTCTAACTCTAATCTTAGCATTAAGACTAACTCTAATTTTCACACTAGCCCTATCACTAGTTCTAACCCTATCTCTTACCATAACCTTAACACTAGTCCTAACCCTTGCCATATCCTTAGTTCTAGCCCAAGCCCTAGATCTAACCCTAACTCTAAGTCTAACCCTAAACCTAAGCCTAAGCCTACCACTAACACTAACCCTAACCCTAAAGCTAATCAGAAAACTAGCCCTAACCCTAACCT